>NW_027513914.1:0-300487 GCF_048772815.1 Callospermophilus lateralis
TGATATATGGACATACACACATACAGACATACCAACATACAACACGTAACACAAATGTAACACATAACACAATAGTAAAGGCCTTGTAGCTTTTTTCAGGTGAAATCTCCATTGCAATGCTGAAAACTCCAGAGTGGATCAAAAATAGAACTGATCAGAAAACATTAACCCATCAGCAGAATCAAGATCATGAGCTCAAAAAAAAAAAATTACAGAATCTAAGAAAAGCAAGAGTCCTAAAAATGATGACTGGCCAGTAATTAGTAAATACCATATTATATACTTTTTTGGTTAGGTCTAGTTTGAGTTCAGGTAAAAAGACACATTTACTCTTTTTATCTGTCTCCTGCTGAGTGCTGCAGGCTTCTTTTATTTGCATATCAAAGTAAGTCCTGGCTGAGGTCTGGAAAACTGGAAAGACTGGAATTCTGAGAAGAAATCTCACGCCTAAGGCATTTATCTATAAGTCATAATTTCCAGGTTTGGATGTTGAAAATTTTGATGCAAGTTTAAGATGTAATTCTCAAAATTTTATTTCTTTAGATTTTTCTACACTAGAAAAACTTGCTCACACAAAACTGAAAATAGGATCATTTTTTGATAATATTAATGCCACCATTAGAAGAAGTTTCTATAGGATCATTAAGCCCCTTTCTTTCTTATGAAGTTTCTAATAGTATTACGTTAAATTAAATTGGCTGAAAAATTTTTAAAAAGAACCACATGCAACCATGTGTATCCAAAATTAAGCTTTAAAAATTTCCAAGACTGTTGCTAATTAATGTCATTTCAATAAGCCAGACCAACGTTTTAATTTAGTACCATTTTTTAAAATCTTACACACTGATGGGAATAGATACCATATCATAATTTATTATCTCTTCCCAAGTTAATGCACTGATATATCTAGTGAAATTTTTTCAGGCTGTCTAGTTCAAAATTAAAACTCTTTATTTTTTTTTTACCCTAAGTATTTAAGTTTCCTAGCATTAACTACCTGAAATCAAACTAAACAATTGTTTAAACCCAACTTTTAACTGTAAGATAGTGCAATGCTTTAGAAACCCATTTAGATTCCAGATGGTTAAAATAAAAAAATCATTTCTAGATACACATTCACCCTAGATCATCCCCAAGAAACAATCTATAATATCAACATATTAATGCATTCATTGTCCCTTTTGTTAAGTAAACAGAGGTGGAGAAATCCTTAAAGTGCACGTAAGGAATAAGGGAGTTCCCCACAGCAAAATGGATCTGTCAGCTGCTGGGAGTCCCTTAGCCTCACCATTTACTTACAGGATTAGTTCCTCTGGTTTGCTTTGACCCCAGGCACCAGGCATATTCTATGTCTCCCAACTTTGCAGTAGTCAGCTCCCAAAAATTTCATTCTCTGTTTCAGTTGTTTTGAGTGCTAGGCTTCCCCAAGAGGGCAGAGTGGCGTTTATTTAAAGTCCCCTCTGGGGTGTCAAAATTTATGACTGAAGGCTTGGTTCCCATCCCAAAGCCAATTAATGCCAATTTAATAATGAGGACAGGGTTTTGAGAAAAGTTTAAGCGAGATATCAAAGTTCTTAGACCCCAGACATTTCCCTCTGCAGTGGGCATGCTCAGTCCAACTACGGGAAGAAAAGAAATCACTGCTTCCG
Source organism: Callospermophilus lateralis (assembly GCF_048772815.1). Taxonomy (NCBI): domain Eukaryota; kingdom Metazoa; phylum Chordata; class Mammalia; order Rodentia; family Sciuridae; genus Callospermophilus; species Callospermophilus lateralis. Next base: position 1,650 of record NW_027513914.1, read on the forward strand.
TAATCTTGCTTAACAAAGGGGAGTAAAGTTTATCAAAGTTCTTTAAAGCACAGCTAAGAGAGGTGAAAAGGTGAGAACAGAAAAACTGGCGGTTCTATTGACTTTTGGTCCCTCACAGGAGAAGCATTAGTTTAAAATTTAGCTAAAGTAACTTCCACATATGTAATGCAGGTTGGAACTCGGGACTCTGCATCGGACCAAACAATGCCATCACATTTAACAGAAACACAGATAAAATGACACACAAAGACCATCATGCAGCTCCCGTTTGTTCACAACCCCAAGATCTACAATCTTGTGACTCAGGGAGAATGGAGGGAAGAGGGGGAGGAGTAGAAGGTTTGAGTGATAGGATCCTGGGTGAAGGGGTCGGATTGGAGGAAGGGACCAGGAATGGCTTCAAGGACAGAGGCATGGAATGGCTTTGTTCCATAATGAGAGTTTCTCAAACAGAGACAAGGAAAAAACAAACGTGACACAAACATGTACACACAGTTAACATTTAACACAAGTTCAGAAGTAAAGATTAGAACCTAGTAACTGGCAAAACCTGATGGGTTAGACCACAAAGACAGACAGTGAATTCAACCTGAGAGAAAAAAGTAGTCAGCAAGATATGATGGGTTGCCAGCAGAGTCACCTAATGTGGGCTCATTCGTCCCTCCTCACCTAATGAGAGCACATCTGTCACTCCCCGAGTCCTCCAAGGCATCCCTTGCAAGGACATGGCCTGTGGCTTTAGGACACGTTTGTCCACCACTGACAGGGGGAACTTACATTCTCCGCTGGAAGCCACTCTGCCAACCCAAACCAAAAATGGAAAAATGGAACCTGAACAAAAAGCTCTGAGTGATCACAAGGAAAAATGAAAAGAAGCGCCTTACTTACCTCCAGAGGGGTCTGTTGGGGTGTCCTTGTCCTATGCCTGAATTTAGGCAAATGAGTGGCAAGGGAGCTTATTTGGGACACTGTCTTGGGCTGTGCCCCTCATGGAAACCTCCAGCCAGATGTTATGATGAGTGCCTTTATAGAAGAAGTGGAGGGCCATGTGAGAGTGTTTTGGTATTAATTGTGGTCATTTGTGTGACGGTTGGAAGAGATGAGTGGGTCCACCTGGGCTTGAATTCTTGTGTGATTCCCCTTAGAGACTGACTTCTGGAACTGAACTCAAAGAAGTATTGCCATGAATTGTGGTGATATTTTAAGAGGTCAAGCATGAGAGTCGCCCTTGGAAACTAAGATCAAGGCCGAGGGTGGCTTTCCACAGAGCACTGGGAATTTCAGCAAAGATATCCCATGATTTTATTCTTAAAGACTTGGTAGCCATAGTTGAGAGTCAAAACACACATGGACCTCACATTGTAGACCTCAATGGTCCTGGCTATATCTAACCTTTTGGCCACTCTTTGGGAAGCCTTGCCTATGAGAGTTCTCCAGAGTTTCATTGAAATGAGCTTCCTCAACATTTAATGGTTCTTGAAACCCACAGTGCATACAAACACAATAGAAATACAAGCAGTTCAGAAGAGGCATGTTGTATAGTTGGACTTGCCTTTTGCATTATGTAGGGTAGGTGTTATAAATCTAGTTAATTTTTAATTGAAATAGTTCTCCTTGTGTTTTTAAAGTTAATAAATATGTGAATTCCTGTATCCTTTTCTCTGTAGCCTATTCATCACATGTATTTTTATATAAACATATTGAATCCTACCTGGTATCACATATACATTCTTGTGAGGTGGCTGACATGGCAGATACAAATTATGACAAGAGATCACTCCTCCTAAACGCTATTGGATCATAAAATTCAGCCTAAGGGTAACCTTTCTAGTTGAACAACATTATTCATAAATCCATGTTCAGTAAAATTAATATTTTTGGATCTGTGGACGATATATATTTCATCATAAATTTCAATTGGCATATATATTGCCACTTTATAATGTCTGTGTGTGTTTTGCTCTTTGCTTAATTGCTTTGGAAAGAGATGTGTCTGAATCAGCCTCTTGGCCCTGTGTGAGGCTGTGGCTTAGATTCTCAGCACCTGATGGATCTAAAGAAAGATCCCATGGGTGCATCCAAAACCAAAATGGCCAAAAGAGCAGTTATTGTGGATGAAGACTCTCACCTTCCTCTCTAATGGCCCTGACATCCATCAAGTGAAAATAGGGATCCTTTGGGTCAAATGAGTTCTTTAAAGCCCTGCAAAGTTTAGCCCATAGGTGCTTGGGTTTTCACATGAATCCAATTTACATAAAGAATCTAAACCCCACAGTCATTTGGCCTCAAATTGAAGAAGATAAGGGGCATGTGGGAGCATTTTGTTTTGAATTGTGGTAATTTGTTTGGCGCTTGGAACAGATGACTGGGTCCACCTGGGCTTGAACTCTGGTATGATTCTCCTTAGAGACTGAATTCTGGAAGTGACATAAGAGAAGTATTGTCATGAATTGTGTTTGGATTTTACTAGGCCATGCAACCTAGATCTCAGGTATTAATTGTGGTGCAGGGAGATCTAGGTGCAGGGTGGCTTTGCCCAGAGCACTGGGAATCTCAGCCTGGATATCACATGATTTTATTCTGAAATTCTTTAAAGCCACAGTTGAGAGTCAAAACACACATGGACCTCACATTGTAGACCTCAATTGGCCTGACTTCATGTGACCTTTTGGCCACTGTTTGGGAAGACTTGCCTGTGAGTGTTCTCAAGATCTTTCATTGAAATGAGCTTCTTCAACATTTAATGGTTCCTGAATGAATTGAAACCCACAGAGCCTCCAACTTTATCCTCAAAAAATGGCTTGATAAATACCATGAAACTTTTGAAATTCCCATGACCAGGTGGCACTGGAAAACTTTTGGATGTCCTGTTGCTGATCATGAGTGTATCTCACAGTGCCTTGACTGACTGGGTTTCATGAAAATTGTGTAGAACAGTGATGCCAGTTAGTTGGAGCCTGTTCATTAGTGGGCCTAGAGCAGTGGTGTGAAGGTGTGTGATAAAACATGTGTGTTGGGGCATGTGGATCTGCCATTGGCTTCCAATTGCCTTGTGACTGACAGGGTACAGCCAGCAGACCCTTATATGTAAAGGCATCTTGTTATATGGATAGGTTTCTGGGCAATGTTCAGAATCAGGTTGCTATGGACAAAGGGGCAACCTATGTGGGACAGAATCCTGGTTGGTGCATTCTCATGCAGACTGTGTCCCTCCACACGTGACAGAACTCCCTCCAGCACTGTGTCCCAGTTGAACTCCTTGTATTTCATGAAGCAAATTCCAAACTCCCAGTGCACCAAGGAGTAACACCACGAAAATTGGAGCATGACCAAATGGCTTCACAGTCAACCCGGGGAGACACTTACACCCCAGTGGCCATAGTTTAACTACAAAAAGAGTATTCAGCACTGCTGCCTCATTTTCATTGGAAAATTAGAAACAATGTCCTTCAGGTCACATATTTGCAAACCCAGATTTGATGGTCACACAACAAAGGAAGCTAAAGCTCCTGACAACAACATGTATTTTAAGAGCCCAACCTCAGAGAGTTTCTCAAGAAGTCTTTACACAAGCAGAGCTCAATGTTTGTGGAGTGTTTACCCTGTCCCTTACTTTTGGAAACTCCTCTATCACCTACAAGTTTGTGAACTCCTGAGCATTTTTTATTCCTGATATGTATTTAAAGATTTTCTAACTTTTCTCCTCTAATTGTATCTTACTTGGAACTAAGGTAATGTCAAGGCAATCTTCTGGATGAGAGTGTGAACATTTTTGTGTAGCACATATTTGCATACCAATTAGAGTCATTTTCCATATTTCCATTCAAAATACTGAATCCTTGATACTAACGCATACCCTAATAGACTCTGACTACTACTCCTAATATGATGGAGAAAAATAACACAAACAGAATAGGAATACAAGCAGTTCAGAGGAATCATAGTGTATAGTTGGACTTTTTTTTTGCATGATTAATTGTAGGTGTTATAAATCTAGTCAATTTTTAATTGAAATAGTTCTCCATGTGTTTTTAATGTTAACAAATATGTGAATACCTATCTCCCTTTCTCTGTAGCCTATTCAGCACATGTATTTTTAAATGCACATATAGAACACTACCTGGTATCACACCTACATTTTGTGAGGTGGCTAATTTGGCAAATACAATTTGTGAGAAGTGATCACTGCTGTTAAACTCTGTTGGAACTGAAAATTTAACCTAGGGGTGTGTTTCCTAGAAGAACAACATTATACATAAATACATGTTCTAAAAGAAATAATTTTGCATCTGTGGAGGATATATATTTCATGATAAATTTGATTGCTAATTTATTGTCTGTGTGTGTTTTTTTGTATATATATATATATATACACTCTCCAGATTTTTCAAAATATGAAATATATGTGTCTTATATACACTCCCTAAATTCATTCATGTTCATGTATATGGATTTATAATCAACTTTTCACAAGATCATTCTCAGAAATATTCATCCACCTGAAATACATATTGTTTCCAGTACTGAAAACTAACTTCAGTTAATGTTGCAAACAAATACTAATACTTCTACAGTAACTGACCCAGTTTAACACCAATGCAAGTACATTCCTATGTGACATGATGTGTATTTTGAAATTCATTTTAATTCAACACTGGTACATTACTATTTCTTCAATTTATGCACATCATAGGATATATATTTCATCCACAAGTTAGCAAACTTATAGGCATTTGTTTCACTTTCAATCACTTCCTGCTTCAGAACACATGGATTCTTCCAGGTTTCTTGACTGGTCTTATAATGAGACTTCTTTCGAAATATATTATTTTTGATTTCTTTTATCACTTTTGAAGCAAAACTGACACTCACTTCATGATAAACCATAACTATAATATCACCATTAGATGTATAACTGGTTGGAATGAATGATTTTATAACAATATAGTATTTTTTATATATTCTCTTATATCAGTTTATTCCATTATTTAAAGTGGAACCAGTTATATTATTTATTCACTATATTGTCTATTCATGCATTATCTCTATATTCATAGACACAGGGTACACCTCTTAGTACCCTGAATACTAATTTATTAGTCTTCTAAAAATTGCTCCCAGAAATGGTGGAAGAAATACTCATGTCACCTGATCTACATATGCATGTTATCATAGTAATATTCTGGACACAAAATGCAAAAGTCACACGTATGATTGTACCAAAGCCTAAATGGAAACTGAAAATGGATTACTAAAAACATCCATATCCAGGTTGCCTAATGCTCTCAAATGTCAATCCTATTGGTGACCACATTTTTGTTTCTTCCTAAGATTATATATTCAACCTCAAAACTGTTGGAAATGTCTAGTTTTTTCACTCACTTTATACTTTGCCTGATTTCCTAATGTCTCTATTGATATCTACTTTCCTACATATTTTTTCCAGTTCAACATTGTGACTGACCCTTCACATGTGCTGACATTGACATTCACTCTCTAACCGAAACCCTATTGCTAATGAACTTTGGTCCAAATCCTATACTCTATCTTCTTCCGAAACATACTGACTATCTTCCTGATCCTATCGACTATCCCTTTTTGAGTGGATGTACTCTACTACATTCAATCATCTGAGGTACAAGGTCCTATGCCATTGTATATCGATTTTTCTGAAACATGTATGCAGAACATAATTCAAAGCTACATGTCGCAATCTATTGCCAAATGCACTTCTGAGCTTCAAATCTTACCTAGATTTCTGTTTTCATACTTATATTTAACCACTATATTTCTATATATTGCAGGTTCCCAATAACCTTATTCATCCCGCAGAATGATTCCTAACCCAAATCGAACGTGTTATTAACCCTAACCATACACTGTTGCCTCAATCTAACATTACAAAAGAGCAGGGACAGGGCTATTCTTTCAATTAGGGATTTAGGTAATCTTCCAACTGCTGAGAACCTCAAAGTTCGATGCAGAAATGATCCCTGGAGAAGATGTAGGCAGCTATGAAGGACCTGCATGAGCAAAAGCCATTTTCCATGGCAAACAACCTGGACAGGATGAAGGGATGTGTATGCATCAGACTCTCTCTTCTTAATGTAGAGAAGATGAACCTAACCAGGCCTGCGTGTAGAGCTGTTCCATGGTGTCTGTTTTGATATACCATTCTAACTAGTCAAATTGTCACAGGAAGTAGGGGCACCCTCCAACTCATGGAACCATTGGAAGTAAGTGTTAGGACAAAGTTGTTGCCAAGGCAGTGACCTCATTCAGTTGCAAAGAAAGTGACATACCTCATTTCCTTGGTGATGGAACTCTCTGAAATTGGGATGCAAGAAGCCAGGCACCAAGAGCCAGTCCCAGTCCCAGTCCCAGTGGGCTCACTTGTTTGGATTTACCAAGTACAGAGTCAGACCTTTTTGGTACCTACTGATGTGAGGATGGCCAAATGCCAGTAGAGCTCTGAAGAGGGGCCTTTCTTGAGACAGCAGGTTGTGGCTAACAGCAGGCTCCTCGCAGAATAACAGAGTTGGCCAAGGAGACAAGATCTGAGACCAGACAGGCCATTTCGAGTGGAACATAGTATGGCCCACCAGTCAGAGGACACTCCAGATAGTTAAAGACCTATTTTTGGGAAGGAGGTGCCTTTTTGGTTGTGGGTGTGAGTTTGCGGTTTTGTTTCATGTTCTGAGAATAGGTAGGAAAGGTGGTTGGTTTGGTTTGGAGTCGACTGTTTCTAGTAAGTCTATAGACAAGGTGAGTGTTTCTATGTCTGTGTAGCCACTGTGTCCGTGGTTTTAGACATTAGAAACGAGAATGCATCAATGGAGGTGTCCTGTCTAGTAGAAAGCTTCACAGCATTCATCCTACACAATTGATTAGTGGACTGTTGCTTGCCTTATGGATGGGAAACACCTACTAACTTCCTAAGTTGCTGTTTTCTTCCTGAATTCTGGTCACTCTCCAGAATAGTATCATGGTTTATTGTCCAAGATATGTACCACCTCCAAACTCTGTGACATGGCCATGTCCTTGATAGCTGAAGGGAATGGGAACATCTCAGAAAACTCAGATATCAGTGTGACCAGTAAAGTCTCAGTGGAGAAACCCTGCTTGGCTCCATTTGCTTATCTATGTTTCTGTTGCCTTGAATGTCAGGAAGGTCTTTGCCTCAGGCCACCCCTTTGTGAAGCGTGAAGAAACAGTTTTCAAATGGAAATGAATGGGCATCACCTGTGGCTCTTTGCTTAATTGCTCTGGAAAGGGATGTGTCTTAGTCAGACACTAGGCCCTGTTTGAGCCTGTGGCTAAGATTCTCAGCTCCTGATAAATCTAAAGAAGATCCCATGTGTGCATCCAAAACCAAAATGGCAAAAAATCTGTCATTGTGGATGAAGTCTCTTGCCTTCTTCTGTTTGGTTCCTGACCTCCATCAAGTGAGAATAGGGATCCTTTGGATCAAATGAGTTCTTCAAAGTACTGCAGAACTGCTTGGGTTGTCTCATGATGCCAAATCACATAAAGAATCTATACCTGACAGTAAGTAGGCCTCAAATTGGAGAAGCAGAGCAGTATTAATGGCAGGCCTAGAGCAGTTGTGTGCAGGTGTGTGACAATACATCTGTGGTAGGGTCATGTGGATCTTACATTGGCTTCCAAATGGCTTGTGACTGAGATGGTGCAGCTAGCAGAACTTTGTATGTAAAGGCATCATGTAACATAGAGAGTTTTCAGGGCAATGTTCAGAATCAAGTTCCTATGGTAAAGGGGGCAAGCAATGGGAAATAGAAGCCTGGTTGGTGCATTCTCCTGCAGACCCTGACACACCATACGTTACAGGACTCCCTCCAGCATTGTGTCCCAGTTTAACTCCTTGTATGTCATGAACCAAATACAAAACACCCACTGCAGCAGCAAGAAACACCACGAAAAGTGGAGGATGACCAAATGATTTCAAAGTCCAGACGGGGAGACATTTATCCCCCATTGGCCACAGTTTAGTTACAAAGAGTGAATTCAACACTGCTGCCTCATGTTCATTGGACAATAAGAATTCATGTCCTCCAGGTCACAAAAATGCAGACCCAAGTTTGATGGTCTCACTACAAAGGAAGCTAAAGCTTCTGAAAACAACATATATTTCAAGTACCCAACCTCATTGTCAGTATCTCCAGAAGTGTTTAGGCCAGCAGAGATCCATGTTTGTGGAGTTTTACCCTGTCCCTAAGGTTTGGAAACGTCTCTTCCACCTCAAAGGTTGTGAACTACTGAGCATTTTCCATTCTACGTATGTATTCACAGATTTTCTAACTCTTCTCCTCTAATTGTTTCTTACATGGGGCGTGGTTATTTCAAGCCATTGTTCTGAATGAGAGTGGGAATTTTTTTGTGTGTAGCACGTATTTGCATACACATTGGATTCATTTTCCAATTTTCCATTCGAAATACTGAATCCCTGACACGAACCCATACCCTACTAGACTCTGACTACTAATTCTAATATGATGCAGAAAAGTAACACAAACAGAATTGAAATACAAGCAGTTCAGAGGAGGCATGGTGTATAATTGATCTTGCCTTTTGCATGATAAATGTCAGGTGTTATAAATCCAGTCTATTTTTAATTGAAATAGATCTCCATGTGTTTTTAAAGTTAACAAATATGTGAATTCCAGTCTCCCTTTGTCTGTAGCCTATTCAGCACATGTATTTTTATATGCACATATCAAATCCTACCTGGTGTCACACCTACATTCTTGTGAGGTGACTGACTTGGGAGATACAATTTGTGAGAAGACATCACTCCTCCTAAACGCTGTTGGAACTGATAATTCAAATAATGGGTGAGCTTCCTAGTAGAAAAACATTATACATAAATCCCTGTTAAGAAAATTGAATATTTTTGGATCTGTGATTGATGTATATTTCATGGTGAATTTAGATTTGCATATATGTTGCTACATTTTAATATCTGTATGTGTCTGTGTGTGTATACACACACACACACACACACACACACTCTCTCTCTCTCTCTCCAGATTTTTCAAAATATGAAATATATGTATCTTATTTACACTCTCTAAATTCATTTATGTTCAAGTATGTGGATTTATAATCAACTTTTCACAAGATTTTTCTCAGAAATATTTATCCACCTGAAATACATATTTGTTTCCTAGTACTGAAAACTAACTTCAGTGAATGGTACATACAAATCCTGTTGATAGCCACAGCCAAGGGTCTCCAGTAAATACCATATGTACTACTGCACAACCTAAGGCAGGCATGGTCCCTAAGCCACATGCTTGTTGTTTAAACAGAGAGGGGGAGATGTTGAGAGCCACAGCCAAAGGGGCCCCAGGAAACCTCCAGCTGCCAGCAAACTTCCAGCTGCCGGCTGATGATTGGCTCCACAGCGGCCCCAGCAACATCTAGCTGATTGGCTCCTCTGCGGTGATGCTCATTGCAGATGCTCATTGAGCTGTTTCCCCGCCCTTTCAGACTGCCAGTGGATGATTGGCTGACAGAGGCCCCAGCAACATCTAGCTGATTGGCTCCTCTGTGGTGATGCTCAATGGGATGTTTCCCTGCCCTTTCAGACAACGGAGCTGCTCATTGGTGGACTTTTTTGGCTCCGCCCATGTGACCCAGCCAATCGGCCTCAAAAGGAGGAGGCTTGTGGTTGAGGGAGAGGCTTGTGGGAAGACTGTGGTGGCAGTTGGGCTCTGAGGGTTTTTCCTGAGAAGCTGTTTTGTTTGGTTTGTGTGGTTCTAAAAATAAAGTTTGTTTCTTTTGACAATTGGCTCTTGAATTGTGCCCAGCCAGACTGATGATAATCACGTGAAATGTTGATTTTAAATCGCATACATGAACTTGAATGAATTTAGGGAGTGTATAATAAGACACATATATTTCATATTTTGGAAAATCTGGGAAATCTGGTATATATATATATATATATATATATATATATATATATATACACACACACACAACAATAAAATGTAGCAATATATATGCCAATCGAAATTTATCATGAAATATATATCATCCACATATCTAAAAATATTCATTTTACTGAACATGGATTTATGTATGATGTTGTTCACTAGGAAGCTCACCCATAGTTTGAATTTTCAGTTCCATCAGTATTTAGGGGAAGTGATCTATTCTCATAATTTGTATATTCCAAAGTTAGTGAGATCACAAGAATTTACGTGTGTTACCAGGTAGGAGTTTATGTATGCATAAAAATATACATGTTCTAAAGAGGCTACAGAGCAAAGGAGACAGGAATTTACATATGTGTTAACTTTGAAAACTCATGGAGAAATATTACAATGAAAAGTTGACTAGATTTATAACACATATCCTTGATAAAGGAGAAGGAAAATCCAAGTATACACCATGCCTCCTACAAAAGGCCTGTATTTCTATTCTGTTAGGTTTCTTTTTCTCCATCATTTTAGGATAGTAGTCAGAGTCTAGTAGGGTATGGGTTAGTGTCAGAAATTCAGTACTGCAAATGGAAAATAGGATAATGTATCCAATGTGTATGCAAATATGTGCTACACAATAATCTTCCCACTCTCACCTAGAACAATGCCTTGACATTACCTTTGCCTCAAGTGAGACACAATTAGAGAAGAAGAGTTAGAAAATCTGTGAATACATATCTGGAATGGAAAATTCTCAGGAGTTCTCAACCTGGGAGCCGGTAGAGGAGTTTCCAGAAGTTAGGGATTGGGTAAACACTCCACAACCATGGAGCTCTGCTGGAAAAAAGACTTCTGGAGAATCTGCCTCTGAGGTGTGGCACTTGAAATATATATTGTTGTCAGGAGCTTTGTCTTCATTTGTAGTGAAACCATCAAAGCTGGGTCTGAATCTATGTGACCTGGAGAACATGGTTTCTTATTTTCCAATGAACCTGAGGCAGCAGTGCTGATTTCTCTCTTTGTAGGTAAACAGAGGCCAGTGGGCCAAAGTGTCTAACCATGTGGACTGTGAAGCCATTTAGTCATCCTCCAATTTTCATGGTGTTTCTTGGTGCTGAACTGGGAGTTTGGTATTTGCTTCAAGAAATACAAGGAGTTCAACTGGGACACAGTGTTGGAGGGAGTTCTGTGACATGTGCTGGGTCAGAGTCTCCAGGAGAACGCACTAACCCGGCTTCTATCCCACATAGCTTGCCCCCTTGACCATAGCAACCTGATTCTGAACATTTCCCTGAAACCTCTCCATATAACAAGATGCCTTTGCATATAAGGGTCTGCTGGGTGCACCATGTTAGCTAAAAGCCATTTGGAAGTCAATGGCAGATCCACATGGCACCACCATAAATATTTTATCACACACCTGCACACCACAGCTCTGGGCCAACTACTCCGCAGTCTCCATCTAACCGGCATCTCTGTTCTACACCACTTTCATTATACCCAATCAATCAAGGCACTGTCTGGTACACTAATGATCAGCAACAGGACATCAAAGGTTCTCCAGTGCCACCTCATCATGCGAATTTCAAAAATTTCATGGTATTTATCTAGCCATTTTACAAGGATGAAGTTGGAGGCATTGTGGGTTTCAATTCTTTCAGGAATCATTCAATGTTGAGGAAGCTCATTTCAATGAAAGTTCTGGAGAACTCTCACAGGCAAGGCTTTCCAAAGAGTGGCCAAATAGTCACATGAAGCCAGGCCAATTGAGGTCTACAATGTGAGGTCCATGTGTGTTTTGACTCTCAAATATGTCTGGCAAGTATTTCAAAATAACATCATATGATATTCTGTCTGAGATTCCCAGTGCTCTGTGGAAAGCCACCCCGGGCCTAGATCTCAGTTTCAAAGGGCGACTTTCATGGGTGGCCGCCTAAAATCCCAACACAAATCATGGCAATACTTCTCTGAGCTAAGTTCCAGAACTCAGTCTCTAAGGGGAATCACACCAGAGTTCAAGCCCTGGTGGACCCAGTCATCTCTTCCGACTGCCACATAAATGACCACAAGGAAAACCAAAAAACTCCCAAATGGCCCTCATCTTCTTCCATATAGACACTCATCATAACCTCTGGCTTGACGTTTCCTTGAGGGGCACAGCCCAAGACAGTGTCCAAAATAATCTCCCTTTCCTCTCATTTGCCTAAAGTCAGGGTGGCCTGGACACCCATTCTGTGAACCATGAGTGATCAAATAACCCTGACTTTAATACTGCTCTGCTTCTCCAATTTGAGGCCTACTGTCTGTGGAGTATAGATTCTTGATGTGAATTGGAGTAATGAAAAAACCCAATAACCCATTGGCTACACTCTGCAGGGTTTTGAAGAACTCATTTGACCCAATAAATCCCTATTCTCATTTTATGGAGCTCAGGAACCTTACAGAGGAAAGTGAGAGACTTCATCCTCAATGACTGCTTTTTGGGCCATTTTGGTTTTTGATGTGCCTTCTGGAATGTTACATATTTTTTTTTTTTGGTTTTAGTGCCTTCTAGAATATTACATAATTTTTTTCTTTAGACATTATTGCCAGAGTTCCTATCTTCATCCCAGTGCAGGTGAAATCAAAGATAATACCAATCTACAGCTTCTGCAATAGCCATCCCTGTACTGCTTGCAGAACTTGTCTGGACACATTGTGAACTCACCTAAATGCATTGTGAACTATCTGTTGGTGCAGCGACTTGTGGTAGTGTTGGGGTATATTTGCTGATGATGTCATCGGTGGTACAATTTTTCCAAAAGGAGCCATCAATTGGCTTGGTGTATCTTCCTCCCTTCTGCGTGTCATGATCGTCCAGCTAAAATTTGGGGGGCCAACAGAGGTGAGGCAAAAAACCTCACCCACCCCCGCTTGTACAAAGACCTCTCCACAGGTGTGGCTCTATACTGGACGGGTAGTCAGTGACGGGTAAGATCCAATTGCAATGGTACCAACTTAAAGGGTAAAGACCATATGTACTATTGGACAACCTAAGGCAGGCACGGTCCCTAAGCCACATGCGTGTTGTTTAAACAGAGAGGCGAAGATGTTGAGAGCCACAGCCGAAGGGGCCCCAGCAAAATTCCTGCTGCCAGCAAACTTCCAGCTGCCGGCTGATGATTGGCTCACAGCGGCCCCAGCAACACCTAGCTGATTGGCTCCTCTGCGGTGATGCTCAATGGGCTGTTTCCCTGCCCTTTCAGACCACAAAACTGCTCATTGGGGGACTTTTTTTGACTCCGCCCACATGACCCAGCCAATCGCCCTCAAGAGCAGGAGTATTGTGGCAGGCGGAGAGAGGCTCCTGTGGGAGGGAGAGGTTTTGGGAAGCCAGTGGTGGCAGTTGGGGCTCTGAAGGTTTTTCCTGAGAGGCTGTTTTGTTTGGCATGTGTGGTTCTAAAAATAAAGTTAGTTTCTTTTGACAAGTGGCTGCTGATTGTGCCCAGCAAGACTGCGGCATTATCCTAATATTTCTACAATAACTGACCCAGTTTAACATCAATGCAAGTAGATTCCTGTGGGAGAGGACATGATGTGTATTTTGACGTTCATTTTTATGTAACAGTGGTACATTACTATTTCTTCAGTTTACGCACATCATAGTATATATATTTGATCCACAAGTTCACAAATTTATAGGCATTTGTTTCACTTTCAATCACTTTCTGCTTCAAAACACATGTATTCCTCCAGGTTTCTTGACTGGTCTTTTCATGAGACTTCTTTCCAAACACATTATTTCCGATTTCCATAATCACTTTTGAAGCAAAACTCACACATTCTTCATGAAAAACCATAATGCTGATATAACCATTATATATATTACTGGTTGGAATGAAGGATTGTATATCAATGTAAGATTTTCTGTATATTTTCAGATATCAATTCAATCCATTATTTAAAGTTAGAACCAGTTATAATATTTCTTTACAGTATGGTCTATTCATGCATTATCTCTATAATTATAGACACAGTGTACACCATTTTTACCTCCAAAAATAATTGATACGTCTTCAAAATATTGCTCCCAGAAATGGTGGAAGAAATACTCATGTCACCTGATCTACATATATATTTTACCACAGTAATATTCTGCACACAGAAAGAAGAGGTCAAACTTATGTTTGTACCAAAGCCTAAATGAAAAGTGAGCATGGATTATGGAAAACATCCATGTCCATATTGCCTAATGCTCTCAAAAGTTCATCCTATTGGTGACTACATGTTTGTTTCTTCTTAAGATTATATATTCAAACTCAAGCCTGTTGAAAATGTATAATTCTATCACTCACTTTATACTTTGCCTGATATCCTAATGTCAATTGATATCTGCATTCCTACTTTTTTCCCCAGTTCATCCTTTTGACAGACTCTCCACATGTGCTGACAATTACATTCACTCTCTATCCGAAACCCTATTGCTAAAGATCTTTTCATCCAAATCTTATACTCACTCTTCTTTCAAAACCTACCAACAATCTTACTAATCCTACAAATTATTTCTTTTTGACTGGATGTTCTCTTCAACATTCAATCAACCAAGGTACAAGGAATTATGCCATTGTATATCGATTTATCTGAGACATCTGTGCAGAATATAATTCAAAGCTAAGAATCCCAGCCAAGGGTCCAATGCAATTCTGGGCTTCAAATATTACCTAGATGTCTGTTTTCCTACTTATATTTCACTTATATTCTTATAAATATCGCACGTTCCCAATACCATAATTCATCCCGCAGAATGATTCCTAACCCAAATGGAACATGTTATTAACCCTGACCATACACTGTTCTCTCAATCTAACTTTACTAAAGAGCAGGGACAGAGTTGGTCTTTCAATACAGAAATTAGGGGATCTTCCACTTGCTGAGAACCTCCAAGGTCATTAAAGAAATGATCCCTGGATTAAATGTAGGCAGCTATGAATGACGTCAGAGAGCAAAAGTCATCTTCCATGACAAACAACCTGGTTAGCATGAAGGGATGTGTCTGAATCAACATTTCTTTTCTTAATGTATAGAAGATGGACCAAACCAGGCCTATCTGGAGAGCTTTTTTTGGGTGCCTATGGTTGATATACCATGCAAACTTGTGAAAGTTTCACTGGAAGAAGGGGCAGCCTCCAACTCATTGGACTTTGGAAGCAACTGTTAGGACAAATTGGTTGACAAGGCAGTAACCTAATTCAGTTCCTGAAGGAAGTGACCTACGTCACTTCCTTGGTGAAGGAATTCTCTGAACTTGGGATCCATGAAGACAGGTACCCAGAGCCAGTCCCAGTCCCAGTCCCAGTGGGCTCACTTGTTCAGTTTTACCAAGGACAGGGTCAGTCTTTCTTGGTACCTACCTATGTGAGGATGGCCAAAGGCCAGAAGAGCTCTGAAGAGGGACCTTTTCTGAGAAAGCAGGTAGTGGCTCACCGCTGGCTCCTGACAACTTCACAAAGTTGGCCAAAGAGACCAGATCTGAGTCAGGACAGGACATTTCGGGAGAACATTTTATGGCCCACCGGTCAGAGGACACTCTGGATAGTCACAGACCTACTTTGGGGAATGAGGTGCCTTTGTGGGAGTGGTTGTGGTTTTGTGGTTTTGTCACATGTTCTGAGAATAGGTAGGAAATGTGGTTTGTTTGGTTTGGATTGGACTGTTTCTAGTAAGTCATTTGACATGTAAGTGTTTCTATGTCTGTGTATCCCACTGTGTCTGTGGTTGTAGACATTAGAAAAGAGAATGAATTAATGGATGTGTCCTGTCTAGTAGAAAGCTTCCCAGCATTCATCCTGCCCAATTGATGAATGGACTGCGGCTTGCCTTCTGGATGGGCAAAACCTTCTATCTTCCTAAGATCCTGTTTTCTTCCTGAATTCTGGCCACTCTCCAGAATAGGCTCATGGTTTTGTGTCCAAGATATATACCACCTCCAAGCTCTGTGACATGGCCATGTACTTGATAGCTGAAGTGAATGGGGAGCATCTCAGAAAACTCAGATATCAGTGTGACCAGGAAAGTCTCAGTGGAGAAACCCTGCTTTGTGTGTTTTGCTTACCTGTTCTTCTGTTGCCCTAAATGTCAGGAAGGTCTTTGCCTCTGGCCACCCCTTTGTGAAGCCTGAAGAAAACAGTTTTCAAATGAAAATGAATGGGCATCACCTGTGGCTCTTTGCTTAATTGCTTTGTAAAAGGATGTGTCTGAATCAGCCTCTTGGTTCTGTGTGAGGTTGTGGCTTAGATTCTCAGCACCTGATGCATCAAAAGATAGATTCCATGTGTGCATTCAAAACAGAAATGGCAAATGAGTCTCTTGCCTTCCTCTATTAGATTCCTGACCTTCATCAAGTAAGAATCAGGATCCTTTAGTTCAAAAGAGTTCTTTGAACCCCTGCAGAAGTGCTTGGGTTTTCTGATTACTCCAAATCACATAAAGAATCTATACCTGACAGTCAGTAGGCCTCAAATTGGAAAAGCAGAACAGTATTAACGCCATGCCTATTTGATCAGTTCTGGTTCACAAGAAGGGTGTGTAGGCCACCCTGACTTTCGGCAAATGAGGGGAAAGTGAGCTTATTTTGTACAGTGTCTTGGTCTGCGCCCCTCATGGAAACTTCTAGCCAGAGGTTATGAATAGTGTCTATATGGAAGAACATGAGGGCCATGTGAGAGTGTTTTGGTTTTCATTGTGGTCATTTGTGTGGAGGTGGGAAAAGATGACTGTGTCCACCTGGGTTTCAACTCTTGTGGGATTCCCCTTGGAGACTGAGTTCTGAAACTGACCTTAGAGAAGTATTGCCATGAATTGTGTTGGGATTTTCGGAGGCCACGCATGAGAGTCACCCTTGGAAACTGAGATCTAGGCCCAGGGTGGCTTTCCACAGAGCACTGGGAATCTGAGCGAGGATATCACTTGACTATATTCTGAAAGACTTGGCAGCAATAGTTGAGAGTCAAAACACACATGGACCTCACATTGTAGACCTCAATGTGGTTGGCTTTATGTGACCTTGGGCCACTCTGTCAGAAGACTTGCCTGTGAGAGTTCTCTAGAGCTTCCATTGAAATGAGATTCCTCAATATTTAATGGTTCCTGAATGAATTGAAACCCACAGTAACTCCAACTTCATCCTTGAAAAATGGCTAGAAAATACCATGAAATTTTTGAAATTTCCATGACCAGCTGGCACTGGAAAACCATTTGATGTCCTGTTGCTTATCATGAGTATACAAGACAGTGCCTGGTGTGACTGAGTTTCATGATAATGGTGTAGAAAATATATGCCAGTAAGTTGGAGCCTGCTGAGTAGTGGGCCAAGAGCAGTAGAGTGTAGGTGTGTGAAAAAACATCTGTGGTGGGGCCACGTGGATCTGCCATTGGCTTAGAAATGGTTTGTGACTGACATGGTGCAGCTAGCAGACCTTTGGATGTAAAGGCATCTTGTTGTATGGAGAGGTTTCAGGGCAATGTTCAGAATCATGTTGCTATGGTCAAGGGGGCAACTATGTGTGATAGAAGCCTTCTTGGTACATTCTCCTGCCGTTCCTGACCACCACACGTGACAGAACTCCCTGCAGCACTGTATCACAGTTAAACTCCTTTATTTCGTAAAGTAAATACCAAACTTTCAGTGCAGCATCAAATAACTTGATTAAATGTGAAGGATGATCAAATGGCTTCACAGTCCACATGGGGAGACACTTAGCCCCCAGTAGCCCCAGTTTGCCTACAAAGAGAGAATTCAGTACTGCTGCCTCGTGTTCATAGGAAAATAAAAAAAACATGTCGTCCAGGTCACATAGATGCAGACTCAGCTTTGATGGTCACACTACAAAGGAAGCTAAAGCTCCTGACAACAACATATATTTCAAGTGCCCAACCTCAGAGGCATTTTCTCAAGAAGTCTTAAGGCCAACACGGCTCCATGTTTGTGGTATTTACCCTGTCCCTTACTTTTGGAAACTCCTCTACCACCTTCAAGGTTGTGAACTCCTGAGCATTTTCCATTCCAGATATTTATTATGAACTCAAACAACAACAAGTGCTGTCGAGGATGTGGAGAAAAGGGTACACTTGTACATTGCTGGTGGGACTGCAAATTGGTGCAGCCAAATTGGAAAGCAGTATGGAGATTTCTTGTAGAGGTGGGAATGGAACCACCATTTCACCCAGGTATTCCCCTTCTCAGTCTATTCCCTAAAGACCTAAAAAAAAATGCTACAGGGACACTGCTACATTGATGTTCATAGCAGCACAATTTACAATAGCAAGACTGTGGAACGAACCTAGATGCACTTCCATAGATGAATGGATAAAAAATGAGGCATTTATACACAATGGAGTATTACTCTGCATTAAAAAATGACAAAATTTTTACAGAGAAATGGATGGCATTAGAGCAGATTATGCTAAGTGAAGCTAGCCAATCCCTAAAACCAAATGCCAAATGTCTTTTTGATATAAAGAGAGTAACTAAGAACAGAGTAGGGACGAATAGAATGAGAAGAAAATTAACATTAAACAGGGATGAGAGGAGGAAGGGAAAGGAAGAGAGAAGGGAAATTGCATGGAAATAAAAGGAGACCCTCAGGGTTATACAAAATTACATACAAGAGGAGGTGAGGGACAGGAAAAAATTATACAAGGGGGAGAAATGAATTACAGTAAAGAGGTAGAGAGAGAAGAGGAGAGGGGAGGTAAGGGGAGGGGGATAGTAGAGGTTAGGAAAGGCAGCAGAATACGACAGACACTAGTATGGCAATATGTAAATCAATGGATGTGTAACTGATGTGATTCTGCAATCTGTTTATGGGGTAAAAATGGGAGTTCATAACCCACTTGAATCACAGTGTGGAATATGATATATCAAGAACTATGTAATGTTTTGAACAAGCATAAATAAAAATTAAAAAAAAGAAAACTAACTTTGGTGAATGGTGCAAAGAAATCTTAATATTTCTACAGTAACTGACACAGTTTAACATCAATGCGAGAAGATTCCTGTGGGACATGATGTGTATTTTGATGTTCATTTTTATTCAGCACTGGTACATTACTATTTCTTCAGTTTATTCACATCATATTATAATATTTCATCCACAAGTAAGCAAATTTATCGTCATTTTTTTCAATTTCAATCACTTCCTGCTTCAGAACTCATGAATTCCTCGGTGTTCCTTGACTGGCATTTTCATGAGACTTCTTTCCAAACACATTATTTTCGATTTCCATAATCACATTTGAAGCAAAACTCACACAAACTTCATGATAAATCGTACCCTAATATTAACATTAGGTGTATAACTGGTTGTCATGAATGATTGCATATCAATATAAGATTTCTTATATATTTTCAGATATCAATTCAATCCACTATTTAAAGTGGAACAAGTTGTATTATTTATTGAAATTAAGGTCTATTCATGCATTATCTGTATATTCATAAAAACAGGGTACACCTCTTTTTACCCCCAATGCTAATTTATACGTTTTCAAAATACTGCTCCTAGAAATGGTGGAAGAAAAAATCATGTCATCTGATCTACATATACATTTTATCACAGTAATATTCTGGAAACAAAATGCAAAGGTCCCACTTAGGATTGTACCAAAGCCTAAATGTAAAGTGAACATGGATTACTAACAATATCCATGTCCATGTTGCCTAATGCTCTCAAATGTCAATCCTATTGGTGACCTACATATTTGTTTCTTCCTAAGATTAGATATTCAATCTCAACCCTGTTGAAAATGTCTTATTCTATCACTCACTTTATACTTTGCATGATTTCCTAATGTCTCTATTGATATCTGCTTTTCTACAAATTTTCCCCAGTTCATCATTGTGTCTGATTTCTTCATATGTGCTGACATTTATATTCACTCACTGCCCGAAAAAAAATTGCTAAAGAACTTTTGTTACATATCCTATACTAACTCTACTTGCTAAACATAACGACTATCTTCTTTTTTTAAAAAAAAAAATTTTTATTGGTTGTTCAAAACATTACAAAGCTCATGGCATATCATCTTCCATACATTTGATTCAAATGGGTTATCAGCTCTCATTTTTACCCCAAATACAAGTTGCGGAATCACATCGGTTACACACCCACATTTTTACATAATACCATATTAATGACTGCGACTATCTTCTTAATCCTACCGACAATCCCTTTTGACTGGATGTTCTCTTCAGCATTCAATCATCCAAGGTTCAAGTTCCTCTGCCATTGTATATCGATTTATTTGAGACATGTGTGCAGATAGTAATTCAAAGCTAAATATCCCAATCAATGGCCCAATGTCGTTCTGGGATTCAAATCTTACTTTAATTTCTGTTTTCATACATATATTTAACCTCGATATTCTTATAAATATCACAGGTTCCCAATACCATTATTAATCCAGCAGAATGATTCCTAACCCAAATCGAACATGAAATTAACCCTAACCATACACTGTTCACTCAATCTAACTTTACAGAAGAGCAGAGACAGATTGTTCTTACAATACAGAAATGTAGGGGATGCTCTACCTGTTAAGAACCTTAAAGGTCCATGCAGAAATGATCCCTGGAGAAGATGTAGGCAGCAATGAAGGACCTGAGAGACAAAAAGTCATTTTCCATGGCAAACAACCTGGTCAGGATAAAGGGTTTTGTCTGAATCAGCCTCTATCTTCTTACTGTAGAGAAGATGGACCAAACCAGGCTTGTGTGGAGAGCTGTTCTCGGGTGCCTAAGGTTGATATACCATTCTAAGTTGTGAAAGTGCCAAAGGAAGTAGGGGCAGCCTCCATCTCATGGGACCCTTGGAAGCAACTGTTAGGACAAAGTGGTTGCCAAGGCAGTGACCTCATTCAGTTCTTAAAGGAAGTGACCTACCTCACTTCCTTGTTGATGGAACTTTCTGAACTTGGGACCAAGGAAACCAAGCACCAGAGCCAGTCCCAGTCCCAGTCCAAGTGGTTTCATTTGTTTGGAATCACCAAGGACAGAGTCAGTCTTCTTGGTACTGACTGATGTGAGGATGGCCAAATGCCAGGAAAGATATGAACAGGGGCCTTTCCTGACTAAGCAGGTAGTGGCTCACTGCTGGCTCCTGACTGCTTTACAGAGTTGTACAAGGAGACCAGATCTGAGACAGGACAGACCATTACCGGGGAACATAGTATGGCAAACCTGTCAGAGGACACTCCAGATAATCACAGCCCTACTTGGGGGAAGGAGGTGTCTTTTTGAGTGTGGGTGTGTGGTTTTGTCTCTGTTCTGAGAATAGGTAGGAAAGGAGGTTTCTTTGGTTTGCAGTGAACTGTTTCTAGTAAGTCGTTTTACAAGGTGAGTGTTTCTATGTCTGTGTATCCCACTGTGTTCGTGGTTGTATACATTAGAAAAGAGAATGCATCAATGCATGTGTCCCCTCTAGTAGAAAGCTTCCCAGCATTCATCCTGCCCAATTAATGAATGGAGTGTGGTTTCCATATCGATAGGCAACACCTACTACCTTATTAAGTCCCTGTTTTCTTTCTGAATTCTGACAACTCTTCAGAATAGGCTCTTGGGTTTGTGTCCAAGATATGTACCACCTCCAATCTCTGTCACATGGCCATGTACTGGATATCTGAAGGGAATGGCCAGCATCTCAGAAAACTCAGATATCAGTGTGACCAGGAAAGTCTCAGTGGAGAAACCCTGCTTTGGGCCTTTTGCTAACCTATTGTTCTGTTGCCTTGAATCTCAGGATGTCTTTGCCTCTGGCCACCCCTTTGGGAAGCCTGAGGAAAACATTTTTCAAATGGAAATGAAGGGCATCACCTCTGTCTCTTTGCTTAATTGCTTTGGAAAAAGATGTGTCTGAATCATCCTCTTGGCCCTGTGTGAGGCTGTGGCTTAGATTCTCAGCACCTGATGGATCAAAAGAAAGATCACATGTGTGCATCCAAAACCAAAATGGCAAATATTCACTCATTGTGAATGAATTCTTTTACCTTCCTCTGTTAGGATCCTGACTTCCATCAAGTGAGAATAGGAATCCTTTGGGCCAAATGAGTTCTTCAAATCTCTGCAGAGGGGCTTGGATTTTCTCATGACTCAAATTCACATAAAGAATCTAAACCACAGAGTCAGAAGGCCTCAAATTGAAAAAGCCAAGCAGTATTAATGGCAGGCCTATTTGATCATTCCTGGTTTACAGGAAGTGTGTCCAGGCCACCTTGATGTTAGACAAATGAGGGGAACAGGACCTTAATTTGGACACTGACTTGGGCTGTGGACCTCATTGAAAACTCCAGCCAGACGTTATAAGGAGTGTCTATATGGAAAAAGATGAGGACCATGTGGGAGTGTTTTGGTTTTAATTGTGGTCATTTGTGTGGCGGTTGGAAGAGATGACTGTTCCACTGGGCTTGAACTCTGGTGTGATTCCCCTTAGAGACTGAGTTCTTTAACTGACCTCAGAGAAGTATTGCCATGAATTGTGTTGGGATTTTAGGAGGCCACACATGAGAGTCGCCCTTGGAACCTGAGATCTAGGCCCAGGTTGGATTTCAACAGAACATTGGGAATTTCAGCCCGGATATAACATACAATTTTTCTTAAAGACTTGGCAGCCATATTTGAGTTTAAAACACACATGGACCTCATATTGTAGATCTCAATGGGCCTGGCTTCATGTGACATTTTGGCCACCCTTAGGGAAACCTTGCCTGTGAGAGTGCTCCAGAGCTTTCATTGAAATTAGCTTCTTCACCATTTAATGGTTCCTGAATTAATTGAATCCCTCAGAGCCTCAAACTTCATCCGTGAAAAATGGCTAGAAAATTACCATGAAATTTTTGATATTTTCATGATCAGCTGGCACTGGAAATACTTTGGATGTCCTGTTTCTGATCCTGAGTATACCAGACACTGCCTTGATTGACTTTGTTTCATGAAAATGGTGTAGAACAGATATGCCAGTAAGTTGGAGCCTGGTGAGTAGTGGGCCTAGAGCAGTGGTATCTAATTGTGTGATAAAACATCTGTGTTGCGGCCATGTGGATCAGCCATTGGCTTCCAAATGGCTTGTGACTGACATGGTGCAGCCAGCAGACCCATATATGTAAAGGCATCTTGTTATATGGAGAGGATTCACTGCAATGTTTAGAATCATGTTGCTATTCTCCAGGGGGCAATCTACATGGGATAGAACCTTGGTTGGTGCATTCTCCTGAAGACCCTGACTCACCACACCTTAAAGAATTCCCTCCACCACTCTGTCCCATTTTAACTCCTTGTATTTTTTGAAGCAAATACCAAACTCCCAGTGCAGCAGCGAGAAACACCACGAAAAGTGGAGGATGACCAATTGGCTTCACAGTCCACACTGAAAGACACTTAGACCCCAGTGTCCATAGTTTACCTACAAAGAGAGAATTCAGCACTGCTGCCTCATGTTCATTGGATAATAAGAAACCATGTCCTCCAAGTAACATAGATGCAGACCCAGCTTTCATGGTTTCTCTACAAAGGAACTAAATCTCCTCAGAACATCAAATACTTCAAGTGCCCACTCTTAGAGGCAGTTTCTCAAAAAGTATTTAGGCCAGCAGAGCTACATGTTTGTGGAAGGTTTACCCTGTCCCTTACTTTTAGAATCTTCTCTACCACCTCCAAAGTTGTAAACTCCAGAGTATTTTCCATTCCAGATATATATTCACAGATTTTCTAACTCTTATCCTCTAATTGTGTCTTACTTGAGAACAATGTAATGTCAAGGCATTGTTCTGGATGAAAGTTGGAAGATTTTTGTGTAGCACATATTTGCATACACATTGGATTCAATTTCCTATTTTCCATTAGAAATGCTGAATCCCTGAAACTAACATATACCCTATTAGACTCTGACTACTAATCCTAATATGATGGAGAAAAATAACACAAACATAATAGAAATACAAGCAGTTTAGATGAGGTATGTTTTATAGTTGGAGTTGCCTTTTGCATGGTATAGTGTAGCAGTTATAAATCTAGTCAATTATTTGTTGAAATAGTTCTCCATGCGTTTTTAAAGTTAACAAATAAGTGAATTCCTGTCCCTCTTTCTCTGTAGCCTATTCAGCACACGTATTTTTATATGCACATATAGAATCCTACCTGGTACCACACGTACATTCTTGTGAGGTGGCTGACTTGGCAGATACAAATTTGAAGAAGAGATCACTCCTCCTAAATGCTGCTTGAACTGGTAATTCAAATGTGAGTGAGCTTCCTAGTTGAACAACATTATACATAAATCCATGTTCAGTAAAATGAATATATTTGGATCTGTGGATGATATACATTTCATGATGAATTTCGTTTGGCATATATATTGCAATTTTTAATGTCTGTCTCTGTGTGTGTATATAAATATATATATATATATATAGATACACTCTCAGGAGTATTCAAAATATGAAATATGTGTCTTATTACACACTTCCTAAATTCATTCATATTTATGTTGTGGATTTATAATCAACTTTTCACAAGATTATTCTCAGAAATATTCATCCACCTGAAATACGTATTTGTTTCTTAGTACTGTTTCCACCCCAGATATGCATTCACGGATTTTCAAACTCTTCTACCCTAATTGTGTCTTACTTGAGGTGAAGGTAATGTAAAGGCATTGTTCTGGATGAGAGTGGGAAGATAATTGTGTAGCATATATTTTTATACACATTGGATTCATTTTCCTATATACCATTGAAAATACTGAATCCCTGACAATAACCCATACCCTACTATACTCTGTCTACTAATCCAAATGATGGAGAAAAACAACCCAAACAGAATAGAAATACAAGCAGTTCAGAGGAGGCGTGGGGTATAGTTGGACTTGCCTTTTTCATGATAAATGGTAGGTGTTATAAATCTAGTCAATTTTTAATTGAAATAGTTCTCCATGTGTTGTTAAAGTTAACAAATATCTAAATGCCTGTCTGCCTTTCTCTGTAGCCTATTCAGCACATGTATTTTTATATGATTTATAGAATCCTACCTGGTATCACACGTTCATTTTTGTGAGGTGACTGACTTGGCAGATACAAGTTGTGAAAAGAGATCACTCCTCTAAACGCTGTTGAAACTGAAAATTCAAACTATGGGTGAGCTTCCTAGTAGAACAACATTATACATAAATCCTTGTTCAGTAAAATAAATATTTTTGCATCTGTGGATGCTATATATTTTATGATGAACTTCGATTGGCGTATATATTCCTACATTTTAATGTCTGTGTGTGTGTTTTGTGTGTGTGTGTGTGTGTGTGTATATATATATATATATATATATATATATATATACATATATATGTATATACACATATATATAATTATGAATATATATATATATATATATATATATATATATATACTGTCCTGATTTTTAAAAAATGAAATGTATGTATCTTAAATAGACTCCCTAAATTCATTCATGTTCAAAAATGTGGATTTATAATAAACTTTTAACAAAATTATTCTCAGAAATATTCATCCTCCTGAAATACACATTTGTTTCATAGTTCTGAAAACTAACTTCAGTAAATGGTGCTTACAAATCCTAATATTTGTACAGTAACTAACCCAGATTAACATCAATCAAGTAGATTCGTATGGGACATGATGTGTATTCTGACATTTATTTTCATTCAAGACTGGTACATTACTATTTCTTCAATTTTTACAAATCATAGGATATATATATTTCATCCACAAGTTCACAAATTTATACGCATTTGTTTCACAATCACTTCCTGCTTCATAAAACATGTATTCCTCCAGGTTTCTTGACTGGTCTTTTCATGAGACTTCTTTCCAAACACATTATTTTAGATTTCCATAATCACTTTTGAAGCAAAACTCACACACCCTTCATGATAAACCATAACCTTAATGTGGCCATTAGATATATAACTGGTTGGAATGAATGTTTGTATGTCAATATAAGATTTCTTGTATTTTTTTCACATATAATTTCAATCCATTATTTAAAGTCGGAACCAGATATATTATTTATTCACAGTATGGTCTATTCATGCATTATCTCTATATGCACAGACAAAGGGTACACCTCTTTTTACCCCCATTACTAATTTATACGTCTTGAATATGTTGCTGCCAGAAATGGTGGAAAAATAGTCATGTCACCTGATCTACATATACGTTTTATCACAGTAATATTCTGGACAAAAAAGGCAAAGGTCACACTTAAGATTGTAGCAAAGACTAAATGAAAAGTGAGCATGGATTACTAAACATCCATGTCCAGGTTGCCTAATGCTGTCAAATGTCAATCCTATTGGTCACTACATATTTGTTTCTTTCTAAGATTATATATTCAAACTCAACCCTGATGAAAATATCTAATCCTATCACTCACTTTATACTTTGCCTGATTTCGTAATGTCTCTATTGATATCAGCTTTCCTAACAATTTTCCCCAGTTCATCATTGTGACTGTCTCTTCACTTGTGCTGACATTAACATTCACTGTCTACCAGAAACCCTATTGCTAAACGACATTTGGTCCAAATCCTATACTCACTCTTCTTTCTAAACCTACCGAGAATCTTCCGAATCCTACCGACTATCCCTTTTGACTGAAAGTTCTCTTCTACATTTAATCATTCATGGTACAAGGACCTAAGCCATTGTATATCGATTTACCTGACACATCAGTGCAGAACATAATTCAAACCTACGTATCCCAATCAAGGGCCCAATGCCCTTTTGGGCTTCAAATCTTAGCTAGATTTCTGTTTTCATACTTATAATTCACCTATATATTCTTGTAAATATCGCAGTTTCCCAATACCATTATTCATCTCGCAAAAAGTTTCCTAATCCAAATCGAACCTGTTAGTTAACCTAACCATACACTGTTCAGTCAATTTAACTTTACAGAACAGCAGGGATAGAGTTGTTCTTACAATACAGGAATATAGGGGATCTTCCACATGCTGAGAAACTCAAAGGTCCATGCAGAAATGATTCCTGGAGAAGTTGTAAGCAGCTATGGAGGACCTAAGAGAGCAAAAGTCATCCTCCATGGCAAACAACCTGGTCAGGATGAAGGGTTGTGTCTGAAACAGCTTCTCTCTTCTTAATGTAGAGAAGATGGACCAAACCAGGCCTGTGTGGAGAGCTGTTCCCAGGTGCCAATGGTTGATATACCATTCTAACTTGTGAAAGTGTCACAGGAGGTAGGGGCAGCCACCATCTCATGGGACCCTTGAAAGCAATTGTTAGGACAAAGTGGTTGCCAGGGCAGTAACCTCATTCAGTTCCTGAATGAGGTGACCTACCTCTCTTCCTTGATGACGGATCTCTCTGAACTTGGGATCCAGGAAGCCAGGCACCCAGAGTCAGTCCCAGTTTCTTACCCAGTGGGCTCAGTTGTTTGGAATAACCAAGGACAGAGTAAGTCTTCCTTGGTACCTACTGATGTGAGGATTGCCAAATGCCAAGAGAGCTCTAAAAAGGGGAATTTCCTGAGAAAGCAGGTAGTGGCTCACCACTGGCTCCTGAAAACTTCACAGTGTTGGCCAAGGTGACCAGATCTGAGAAGGACAGGCCATTTCAAGGAAACATAGTATGGCCCATCAGTCAGAGTACATTCCAATTAGTCACAGACCTACTTGAATAAAGGAGGTGTCGTTGTGGGTGTGATTGTGATTTTGTGGTTATGTCTCATGTTCTGAGAATAGGTAAGAAAGGAGGTTTGTTTGCTTTAGAGTGGACTGTTTATAGTAAGTCATTTGACAAGGTGATTGTTTGTATGCCTGTGTATCCCACTGTGTCCGTGGTTGTAGACATTATAAAAGATAATGCATCAATGGATGTGTCCTGTCTAGTAGAAAGCTTGCCAACATTCATCCTGCCCAATTTATGAGTGGACTGCAGGTTGCTTTAGGGACGGGCAACACCTACTATCTTCCGAAGTTCCTGTTTTCTTCCTGAATTCTGGCCACTCTCCAGAGTAGGCTCATGGTTTTGTGTCCAAGATATGTACCACCTCCAAGCTCTGTGACATTGCCATATACTGGATAGCTGAAGGGAATAGCAAGCATGTCAGAAAACTCAGATATCAGTGTGACAAAGAAAGTCTCAGTAGAGAAACCCTGTTTGGGTCTTTTGCTTACCTATTTTTCTGTTGCTCTGAGAGTCAGGAAGGTCTCTGCCTCAGGCCACCAATTTGTGAAGCCTGAAGAAAACTGTTTTCAAATGGAAATGAATGGGCATCACCTGTGTATCTTTGCTTAATTGCTTTGGAAAGGGATGTGTCTGAATCAGCCACTTGGCCCTGTGTGAGGCAGTGGCTTAGATTCTCAGCACCTGATGGAACTAAAGAAAGATCCTATGTGTGCTTCCAAAACCAAAATGGCAAAAATATCAGTAATTGTGTATGAAGTATCTTGCCTTACTCTGATAGGTTTCTGATCTCCATCAAATGAGACTAGGGATCCTTTGGGTCAAATGAGTTCTTCAAAGCCCTGCAGAGGGTAGCCCATATGAACTTAGGTTTTTTCATTACTTTAAATCACATTAAGAATCTATACCTGACAGTCAGTAGGCCTCAAATTGGAGAAGCAGAGCAGTATTAAGGCCAGGCTTATTTTATCACTCCTGGTTCACAGGAATGGTGTCCAGGCCCAGCTGACTTTAAGCAAATAAGGGATAAGGGAGCTTGTTTTGGATACTGTCTTGTGCTGCGCCCCTCATGGAAACCTCCAGCCAGAGGTTATAATGAGTGTCTATATGGAAGAAGGTGAGGACCATGTGGGAGTGTTTTGGTTTTAATTGTGTTCATTTGTGTAGTGGTTGGAAGAAATGACTGGATCCACCAGGGCTAGAACTTTGGTATGATTCACCTTAGAGACTGAGTTCTGGAACTGACCTCAGAGAAGTATTGTCATGAATTGTGTTGCGATTTTAGAAGGCCACGCATGAGAGTCGCCATTGGAAACTGAAATCTAGGCCAAGGGTGGCTTTCGACTGATCACTTGGAATCTCAGCCAGGATATCACATGATTTTATTCTGAAAGACTTGACAGGCATAGTTGAGAGTCAAAACACACATGGACCTCACATTGTAGACCTCAATGGGCTGGGCTTCATGTGACTATTTGGCTACTCTTTGGGAAGCCTTGCCTTTGAGAGTTCTCCAGAGCATTCATTGAAATGAGGTTCCTCAACATTAAATGGTTCCTGAATGAATTGAAACCCACAGTTTCTCCAACTTCATCCTTGAAAAGTGGCTACATAAATACCCTGAAATTTTTGAAACTCCCATGACCAGGTGGCACTGGAGAACCTTTGGATCTCCTGTTGCTGATCATGAGTGTACCAGACAGTGCCTTGATTGACTGGTTTTCATGATAATGGTGAAGAACAGAGATGCCAGAAAGTTGAGAATGCTGAGTAGTGGGCCCAGAGCAGTGGTGTGCAGGTGTGTGATAAAATATCTGAGGTGGGGCCGTGTGGATTTCCAATTGACTTCCAAATGCCTTTTGGCTGCCATGGTGCATCCAGCAGAACCTTACATGTAAAGGCATCTTATTATATGGAGAGGTTTCAAGGCAATGTTCAGAATCAGGTTGGTATGGTCAAGGAAAAAGCTGTGTGAAATAGAAGCCTGGTTGGTGCATTCTCCTGCAGTTCCTGACCCACCACACGTGAAAGAACTCCCTCCAGCACTGTGTCCCAGTTGAACTCCTTGTATTTCGTGAAGCAAATACCAAACTCCCAGTGCAGCACCAAGAAACACCACAAAAATGGAGGATGATGAAATGGCTTCACAGTCCACACGGGGAGACACTTAGCCCCCAGTGGCCACAGTTTACCTACCAAGAGAGAATTCAGCACTGCTGCCTCATGTTCATTGGAAAATAAGAAACCATGCTCTCCATTCACATAGATGCAGACCCAGCTTTGATGGTCTCAATAAAAAAGAAGCTAAACCTTCTGACAACAAAATATATTTAAAGTACCCAACCTCAGAGGCAGTTTCTCAAGAAGTCTTTAGGCCGGCAGAGCTCAATATTTGTGGAGTGTTTACCTCTTAGACCAGGATGTAAGAAAAGAACACTGACTCCAGTTAAAATCAAATTAAAGTAAGCTTATTATTTCCACTGGCTGGGCTGCCTCTCCCTCCAAAGATTGCGAGAGCAAGAGAGCAACCCCACCTTTACTACAGCCCAGGTTTGCAGCCCAGAAAGTTACACAAAAATGGGGTAACAGATAACAGAACTCTGACAAGCATCACACTAATGGGAGTTTACATTTTTTTTTTTTTTTGCTAGCCCGAACATCAAAATTTATGAGGACCATTAGAGCCTCAGAGAGGGTCATTGTCTGGCCACAGAAGGCCAATATTTATGAGGTGTGACAAAGTTTCAGAGAGGGCTGCTATCTGGTCAGAGAGCCATGCACGGGTGAGTTTAAGGCACGGGCAGTCATTCCAAGCAGGTTCAGAATTTGCAGTAATTTACAGTAAAGCCAAAATGATTTTTTCATGGCTTTGTTGCAAGATGGCTCCCAATTTTAATAAAAGATAAGGTTGGGTCTATCATTCCCCCCTTTTCTTATGTGTCCCTTTGTAATCCTTGATAGGTTAGTGGAAAAGCACTGAGGAAATTTTAATCCCTCAGTTAACAGTCTCCAAATTTTTAGAACTCACCGAAAACCAGTCTCCCTGATATTACCTGACTTAATTAATTACTTATATTGATAGTCTATTTATTTTGGGCTCCATTGGTGTAAGTGGAGAGTCGTCTCTCATTTTGCCTTCTTCTCAGCTGAGAGAGGGTGACATGAGTGTGCATGGCGTGAGAGACATGAGATGCCTTTTTGAAGTCAGTTGAGGAATATGAGTTGCCTTTTAGAAGTCAGTTCTTTTTGAAGTCTTGTTGAGGAAGAACAGGTTGTAAAGTCATCTGGGGATGGGTTCTTCTATGAGAGAAACAAAAAACATGAGTATTGAATAAATGTTGCAGTAGCTGGATCATGTCACTGTATGAAGTACCCTCACCAGTCTTTAATATCCCCAATTATCAGGACTGTCAACTTAATATTTAACTTTTAGTGTTACAGTTGTCCCTCCCCATAATATACAGTTTAATAATTTAATGTCATCTGATTTTGCAAAATCCTTTCACTAGTATGACCTCTGTGTCTAATAGAGAAACATTTAATTCTGTTACTCAGGGCTGGATAATCGTACTAGCAAACACCAAGCCTACCTGTGTAGGTTAGGAATATCTGTAGGCCTTAAACTAAAAACTTCTGCCTCTGGCAGCTCCTCTTGATAGTCTTTGTAGCCAACAGTTTTACTTATTTTGGGAGGCTAACATAAAGTGTATACCTTAAAATATTATTATTATTATTATTATTATTATTATTATTATTATTATTATTACTATTATTTAAAATGCCCAGGAATGGCTGTATTTTGGTTTTAACTGTCTTTGCTAAGTGTTTAAGATGAAGCAGTCAAATGACTTTTGTTTCTATCTATTGTTAGCAGTCAGCTGAGCTTTTATGGGAGTCATTCCTTGGGAAACTTGAGAGCAGCTTCTCAGTTCTGCTAGTGCAATTTGAGCTAGGTGGGTTCAGGTCTTGCTTGACCATGTGGCTTCCCTCAGAAGCATCAGGGATGTCTCCCTTTCCTGATGACTCTCCTCTTTGTAGCAAATGCACTGATTGGCTTTCTGTTCTCCAGTGGTCTCATTAATCTCCCTGATCGGGAGGTTATGTGGCCCAGAGTTGCAAAGCTCATAGAGAAGTCCCCTGTTCCCTGTATTCAGACTGACTCAAAGGGCAAGAGTCAAATATTGTTTTTTTTATGGCCCTTTTCATTTAACTTTAATTTTCATTCCTAATCTGAAACAACCAGCAAATAAATTTTAACAGCCATATATTAAGAGTACTGCACTTTAATGTCTATAAGTTTATAATTATTTATATTTTATTAATTGGGATCTTATTATTCTGTCTGTCTTGTAGTTGATGACTTATTTTCTTAAATTAACCCATGTTGTGTTCTTAAAGCAACACTTCTGTAAAACACCAACAGGGAATCTTTAGATCACTTATAAAGAAATTAAAAAATAAAATTTTTTAACAAGAGTAAAAATACTTAGTTCATGTAATAGCTACCCTGAATTTTTTGGTGAGTTATATATTATATCACCTTTTTGAGATCCTAGTAATCTTGACAAAAAAAAAATTTGAACATAACTTCAAATGAAATAAAATCTGACCTACTGCTTTCGTAGTCATTCTCACATGTAGTAAGATGGGACACAGAGTCTTATCTCAGGTAAGCAGGGCCCCTTATAAATCTTAAATGCTTTAGTTCTCAAGCTGAGCTTTTTTTTAAATATCATTTTACAAAGTTTACATGAATTGTTTGAGGTCCCAAGAACATTAGCTCACACCATATGATATCACATTTAAAACATGAATTAAAGTACGGCTGAAAGATTTTAACCTTTACATAGATTAGGGTCTCATTAACTTAAAAATACATTTAAATTGTTCCACAATGTAAAAAGTAACATAAAACTTTACATATATTATTGATAACAGGTAAATAAATCCCCAATATATATTTTATTTACCATACAACTTCAGAACACCTGCTTGATATAATGCTCTTTTAAAGTTTCTACCTTATAGAGTTGTATAACTGGAAAATATGAGCACATTAATAGCATCACAATTGCATTGAAGTTTCTACATTAACCAAGTTTAGCTTTTAAAGAAATGGCAGTACAGTGCTCTAAAATAACAGTTCTTATTTAAACATTTGTTTAATTTTTATGGTTGCTTGCTCTAGAAAATTTAAATCTTAATAAACTTAATGTTATGGGTAAACTTATGTTTAAGAAATTTTTGTCTCTTTTACACATGACTGATTTTTACAATCTTATACAGACTTTAGTACAAACTTATACAGACCTTAGTATATCAATCAGATATCAAACAAAAGTACTCATGAATGAGTAATCCCATATCAAATTTACTTTACTTATTTATCAAAATATTAGACAAATTTTTTGAACACTGTAAACCATTTTTTTGATTGAAAGAGAAGTCCTGGAACAAAGGCATATTAGACCTTTTGTAGACATTAATAGTTTATTAGATTTTTGAACACCTAGAAAAACTTGTAAGCTTAAATTTAAAGACATTTATATTTATCTGTTTACCCAATATAAATTGAAACATTTAAATCACGTGAATTAAAGATCTTTGGATCCACTTTTTAAAATTGTTTTTATGAGTTCTTTTTAATATGAGTGCTCCTTATATATGTTAATTTGTATCATATATATGATATATGGACATATGTATATATATATATATATATATATATATATATATATATATATATATAACACATAACAAATTGTGCACACATAATAAAAGTGAAGGCCTTGTAGCTTTTCACAGGTGAAATCTCCATTGCAATGATTTAAAAATTCCACAGTTGGTCAAAGATATTACTGATCAGAAAAACATTAACCTAGGTCTGTAGGAGCAAAATCATGAGCTCAAAAAATAAATAAAGAACCTAAGGAAAAAATTATGAGTCCTAGAAAAATGACTGGCCAGTAATTAGTAAATACCATACAATTTACCTTTTTTTTCCCTTAGGCCTCAAATAAGTCTCCTACTAAGCTTACAGGCTTCTTTCATTTGCATTTCAAAATAAGTCCTGGCTGAGGTCTGGAAGAAGAAGGAAAAAAAGGCTATTCTGAGCAGAAACCTTAGGCCTAAGGTATTTTAACCATAATTTTCATGTTAGGATGTTGAAAATTATGATACAAGTTTAAGATACAATTCACAAAATTTTATATCTTTACAAGTTGTTTTGTCAACAGATATCATACTGTGATTTAGTATCCTTGTCCAAATTAATGCACTGGTACACACAGTGACATTTTCCGAGGCTACCTAATTTAAAATTGGTGAAAAAAAGACTGAATGATTTGGAAGTTACTTGCCAACTTGGAAGTAGAGTTCTTTAGTTTTCCATCCTAAGTATTTAAGTTCTCTGGCATGAATTATCTGAAACCATGAACTAAACAAATACCTAAACCCGACTTTTAACTGCAAGATTGTGGAATGCTTCAAAAACCCATTCAGATACCAGATTGGTACAATGAAACATCATCATTTAGACACACATTCAGCTAAGATCATTTCCAAGAAACAATTTATAATATTAACACATTATTGCACATGTCTTAAAGGGCTAGAAAAAAGGCACAAGACAGACAGAAATGAACTCCAGACAATGGCTGACAGACAGAACCCTTTAAAACAGAGCAAATAAGAGAAAAATCTCCTTCTCCAGTGGCACCACAGATGTCCCCACAAGGGGACCAAATGTTTTCACAGAGGAGCAACCTGAAATATGAAGTAAAGTGTCTCCATGGCGACTTTACTGCATTTAGTGTCCCCTTTTTGTTTTTCTCTTTTTTTAAGAAGACAAAGATGGCATTATCCTTGCAGTGCAGGGAACGAAGGAGGGAATTCCCTGAAGCAACAGGGCTTCGGCAGATGCTGGGAGATACTCAGTTCTTCATTCCCCAGCAGGCATTACCATCTGCACTGGGTGTGCTCCAGGCAGCCAGATAGGGCCTTCTATCATTCTGCTTAACAAATGGTGGTAAAGTTCATCACAGTTCCTTAAAACACAGTCCAAAGGGGTGTCAGGCTTACTTGCTTTGTTACCCATTTTCACGTTCAATATCCTTAAGATTTTATCACAGAAATCACAAAACAAAACGCACAAAAACAAACAAACAAAAAACATATAGAACACAGAACGAAACACACACACACACACACACACACAAAAAAAAAAAAAAAAAAAAAAAAAACAGAATCCCGGTGCCAAAACAGAAAAACAGATGAGCAATTCAACGTCTTGCTAAAGCTCTGGGGTAGGAGCGCATGCGTGTCCCTCGGCACCTCTCTAACCTTCCAGAGGAATTCCCTACAGAACGGAACAGAGGACAGAATGATTCTCATTACTATCCTGGACAGGAGTGAATGTGAGCCTCCCCAGGCCACCTCTCTGTCATTAGAAGAGATCTCCCTTAACCAGTTATAAGATGTTATCAAGGTGCCACTTACCTATGGAGGCCTCCTCCACCAGGTACTTGCTAATAGTTTCAGTGCGGTGGTTCACTGCAGTGCTCCCCAGACCGACGGCTCACTCCAAGGCCTTGGAACATCTCAAGTTGTGCACCCCCTAGAGTGGCTCCCCAGCCCATAGCCCTGGAGGGAAGGCCAGCTTCAGAATTTTCAGCAGTCTGGTCTTGTGATCTGGTCGGGCAGGGTCATCTCACTGGGGAACTCCAAAATGTTGGAATAGGATGCAAGAAAAGACCAGTGACTCCAATTAAAATCAAATTAAGGCAGGCTTATTATTAAAACTGGCCAGGCTGCCTCTCCCTCCAAAAATGGCGGGAACAAGACAGCAACACCACCTTTCCTACAGCCCAGCTATATAGCCCAGAAAGTTACACAAAAAGGGGGTTACAGATAACAGAACTTTGAAAGCATCACACTGATGGTAGTTTACATTTTTTTTTGCTGGCCCCAACATCAGAAATTATGAGGACCATTAGAGACTCAGAGAGGGTCGTTGTCTGGCCTGGGAAGGCCAATATTTATTAGGTGTCACTAATGTTTCAGAGAGCACTATTATCTGGTCAGAGAGCCAGGCATGGATGAGTTCAAGGCACGGACAGGCATTCCAAGCAGGTTCAGAATTTGCAGTAATTTATAGTAAAGCCCAAATTATCTTTTCATGGCTTTCTGGCAAGATGGCTCCCAATTCTAATAAAAGATCAGGTTGGGTCTATCAAGCCTGTCCTTTACTTTTGGAAACTCCTCTACAACCTGCAAGGTTGTGAACTCCTGACCATTTTACATTCCAGATATGTATTTACAGATTTTCTAACTCATGTCCTCCAACTGTGTCTTACTTGGGGTGAAGGTAATATCAAGGCATTGTTCTGGATGAGAGTGGGAAGATTTTTGTGTAGCACATATTTGCATACACATTTAGGAGATCACTCCTGCTAAACACTGATTTGGAACAGAAAATTCAATCTATGGGGGAGCTTCCTAGCTGAACAACATTATACATAAATTCAAGTTCATTAAATAAATAGTTTTGGATCAGTGGATGATATATATTTCAAGATGGATTTAAATTGGCATATATATTGCTACATTTTAATGTCCATGTGACTTTTGTGTTTATAATGTTTTGTGATTTATGTGGATTTATAATCAAATTTTCACAAGATTATTCTCAGAAATATTCATCCAACTTAAATACATACTTTTTTCCTAGTACTGAAAAGTAACTTCAGTGAATGGTGCATAAAAATCCTAATATTTCTACAGTAACTGACCCAGATTAACATCAATGCAAGTAGATTCCTATGGGACATGATGTGTATTTTGATGTTCATTTTTATTCAACATTGGTACATTACTATTTCTGCAGTTTATGCACATTATATATAGTATGATATATAATGTTCAATCACTTCCTTCTTGAGAACACATGTATTCTTACAGGTTTCTTGACTATTCTTTTCATGAGACTTCTTTCCAAACACATTATTTTTGATTTCCATAATCACTTTTGAAACAAAACTCACACACCTTTCAGGATAAACCACAACCATAATATTACCATTAGATGTATAACTGGTTGCAGTGAATGATTGTATATCAATATGAGATTTCTTTTATATTTTCAGATATCAATTCAATCCATTATTTAAAGTAGAGCAAGTTATATTATTTACACACAGTGTAGTTTATTCATGCATTATCTGAATATTCATAGACAGAGGGTACACCTATTTGTACCCTCAATAGTAATTTATACATCTACAAAATATTGCTACAGAAATGGTGGAAAAAATACTCAAGTCACCTGATCTACATATACATTTTATCACAATAATATTCTGGACACAAAATGCAAAGGTCACACTTATGATTTTACCAAAGCCTAAATAAAAAGTGAGCATGGATTAATAAAAACATCCATGTCCTGGTTACCTAATGCTCTCAAAAGTCAATCCAATTTGTGACAACATATTAGTTTCTGCCTAAGGTTATATATTCAGACTCAAACCGTTGAAAATGTCTAAACAAATTACACACTTCATACTTTTACTGACTTCCTAATGTCTCTATTTATATCTGCTTTCCTACATATTTTCCCCAATTCGTCATTGTGACTGACTCTTCACATGTGCTGACATTTACATTCACTCTCTACCCGAAACCTTATTTGTAAAAAACTTTTGGTACAAATCCTATACTCATTCTTCTTTCTAAACCTACTGACTATCTTGCTAATCCTACAGACTATCCCTTTTTTATTGGATATTCTGTATGTTATTCAATCATCTAGTGTATACGATCCTATTTCTTTGTATATCAATTTATCTGAGACATCTGTGCAGAATATAATTCAAAGCAAAGTATGCTACTCAAGGGCCCAAAGTCCTACTTGGCTTCAAGTCTTCCCTAGATTTCTGTTTCCATACTTATATTTCACCTATATATTCTTGTAAATATCTCAGGTTCCCAATACCGTTATTCATCCAGCAGAATGATTCCTAACGCAAATAGAACATGATATTAACATTAACCATACACTGTTCCCTCAATCTAACTTTACAGCAGTGCAGGGATAGAGTTGGTCTTACAATCCAGGAATAAAGGGGATCTTCCACCTGCTGAGAATCTCAAAGATCCATGCAGAAATTATCCCTGAAGAAGATATAGAATGCTATGAAGGACCTGAGAGAGCAAAAGTCATTTTCCATGGCAAACAACCTGTTCAGGATGAAGAGATGTGTCTGAATAAGCCTCTCACATTTTAATGTAGACAAAATGGACCAAACCAACCCTGTGTGGAGATCTCTCCCCGAGTACCTATTGTTGATATACCATTCTAACTTGTGAAAGTGTCACAGGAAGTAGGGGCAGCCTCCATCTCATGGGACCTTAGGAAGAAACTGTTAGGACAAAGTGTTTTCCAAGGCTGTGAGCTCATTCAGTTCATGAAGGAAGTGACCTACCTCACTTCTTTGTGATGGAACTCTCTGAACTTGGGATCCCGGAAACAAGGCACCCAGGGTCAGGCCCAGTAACAGTCACAGAGATCTCACTTTTTTGGATTTATCATGGAAAGAGTCAGTCTTTCTTGGTACTTACAGATGTGAAGATGGTCAAATGCCAGAAAAAATCTGAAGAGGTGTCTTCCCTGAGAATGCAGGTAGTGGCGGCTCAAAGCTGGCTCCTGACAACTTCACAGAGTGGGCCAAGGAGTCCAGATTTGAGAACAGACAGGCCATTTCGGGTGAACAAAGAATGGCTCACCAGGCAGAGGACACTCCGGTTAGTAACAGACCTTCTTGGGGGAAGGAGGTGCATTTGTGGGAATGAGTGTGGGTTTGTGGTTTTGTCTCATGTTCTGAGAATAGGTAGGAAAGTTGGTTTGTTTGGTTTGGAGTGGACTGTTTCTATTAAGTCATTTGACAAGGCAAGTGTTTCTATGTCTGTGTATCCCACTGTGTCCGTGGGTGTAGACATTACAAAAGAAAATGCATCAATGGATGTGTCCTGTCTAGGAGAAAGCTTCCCAACATTCACGCTGCCCAATTTATAAAAGGACAGAGGGTTGCCTTATTTGTGGGCAAGACCTGAAATCTTCCTAAGTTCCTGTTTTCTTCCTGAATTCTGGCCACTCTCCAGAATAGGCTCATGATTTTGTGACCAAGATAGGTACCACCTCCAAGCTCTGTGACTTGGCCATGTACTGGATAGCTGAAGGGAATGGCGAGAATCTCAGAAAACTCAGATATCAATGTTACCAGGAAAGTCTCAGTGGAGAAACCCTTCTTTGGGCTTTTGCTTACCTATTGTTCTATAGCACTGAATGTCAGGAAGGTCTTTGCCTATGGCCACCCCGTTGTGAAGCCTGAATAAAACAGTTCTCTAATGTAAATGAATGGGCATCACCTGTCCCTCTTTGAGTAATTGATTTCGAAAGGGATGTGTCTGAATCAGCCTGTTGGCCCTGTGTGAGGCTGTGGCTTAGATTCTCAGCACCTGATGGATCTAAAGAAAGATGCCATGTGTGCATCCAAAACCAAAATGGCCAAAAGAGTACTCATTATGGATGAAGTCTCTTGCCTTCCTCTGTAAGTTTCCTGACCTCCATAAGGTGAGAATAGGAATCCTTTGGGTCAAATGAGTTTTTCAAAGCCCTTCAGAGTCTAGCCCATTGGTGCTTGGGTTTTCTCATGACCCAAATCCACATGAAGAATCTAAACCCCACAGTCAGTAGGCCTCAAATTGGAGAAGTGGAACAGTAATAATGGTAGGCCTATTTGATCACTCCTGGTTCAGAGGAAGGGTTTCCAGGCCACCCTGACTTTAGGCAAATGACTCGCAAGTGAGCTTATTTTGGACACTGTCTTGTCCAGCGCCCCTCATAGAAACCTCCAGCTAGAGGTTATGATGAGTGTCTATGTGGAAAAGATGAGGGCCATATGGGAGTGTTTTCGTTTAAATTTTGGTCATTTGTGTGGCGATTGGAAGAAATCACTGGGTCCACCTGGGCTTGAACTCTAGTGTGAATCCCTATAGAGACTGAATTCTGGAACTGACATCAGAGAAGTATTGCCATGAGCTTTGTTGGGATTTTAGGAGCCCACGCATGAGAGTAGCCCTTATAAACTTAGATCAAGGCCACAGAGCACTGGGAATCTCAGCCAAGATAATCCATGGTTTTCTTCTTAAAGTCTTGGCAGCCATAGCTGAGAGTCAAAACACACATGTACCTCACATTGTAGACTTCAATTGGACTGGCTTCATGTGACCTTTTGACAACTCTTTGGGAAGCCTTGCCTATGAGAGTTCTCCAGAGTTTCATTGAAATGAGCTTCCTCAAAATTTAATGGTTTTTGAAAACCACAGTTCCTCCAACTTCATCCTCAAAAAAATGGCTAGATAAACACCATGAAATTTTTGGAATTCCCATGACCAGGTGGCACTGGAGAATCTTTGGATGTCCTATTGCTGATCATGAGTGTATCAGACAGTGCCTTGACTGACTAGGTTTCATGAAAATTGTGTAGAACAGAGATGCCAGTAAGTTGGAGCCTGCAAATTAGTGGGCCTAGAGCAGTGGTGTGAAGGTGTGTGATAAAACGTGTGGTGGGGCCATGTGGATCTGCCACTGGCTTCCAAATGGCTTGTGAATGACATGGTACAGCCAGCAGAACCTTCCATGTAAAGGCATCTTTTTGTATAGGGAGATTTCAAGGCAATGTTCAGAATCAGGTTGCTATGGACAAAGGGGCAACCCATGTGGGATAGAATCCTGGTTGGTGCATTCACATGCAGACCGTGACCTCCACACGTGACAGAACTCCCTCCAGCACTGTGTCCCAGTTGATCTCCTTGTATTTCATGAAGAAAATACCAAAGTCCCAGTGCAGCAGCAAGAACCACCACGAAAAGTGGAGGAGGACCAAATGGCTTCACAGTTCACACGGTGAGTCACTTAGCTCCCAGTGGCCATAGTTTAACTACAAAGAGAGTATTCGCACTGCTGCCTCATGTTCATTGGAAAATTAGAAACAATGTCCTCCAGGTCACATAGATGCAGACCCAGCTTTGATGGTCTCACTAGAAAGTAAGCTAAAGCTACTGACAACAACATATATTTCAAGTGCCCAACCTCAGAGGCAGTTTATCAAGAAGTCTTTAGGCCAGCAGAACTCCATGTTTGTGGAGTGTTTACCATGTGTCTTACCTTTGGAAACTGCTCTACCACTTCCAAGTTTGTGAAATCCTGAGTATATTCCATTCCACATATGCATTCACAGATTTTCTAACTCTTCTCCTCTAATTGTGTCTTACTTGGGGCGAAGTTAATGTCAAGGCATTGTTGTGGATGAGAGTGGGAAGATTTTTGTGTAGCACATATATGCATACACATTGGATTCATTTTCCAATTTTCCATTCGAAATACTTAATCCCTGACACTAACTCATAAACTACTAGACTCTGACTGCTAATCCTAATATGATGGAGAAAACTAACCCAAACAGAATAGAAATACAAGCAGTTCAAAGGAGGCATGGTGTATATTTGGACTTGCCATTTGCATTATGAAGGGTAGGTGTTATAAATCTAGTTAATTTTTAATTGAAGTAGTTCTCCTTGTGTTTTTAAAGTTAATAAATATATAAATTCCTGTCTCCCTTTCCCTGTAGCCTATTCAGAACATGTATTTTTATATGCACATATAGAATCCTACCTGGTATCACATGTACATTCTTGTGAGGTGGCTGACTTGGCAGATACAAATTATGAGAAGAGATCACTCCTCCTAAACCCTGTTGGATCTTAAAATTCAACCTATGGTTGAGCTTCCTAGTTGAACAACATTAAACATAAATCCATGTTCAGTAAAAGAAATATTTTTGCATCTGTGGATGATATATATTTCATGATAAATTTCGATTGGCATATATATTGGTAATTTAATGTCTCTGCATGTGTGTTTTTTGTATATATATATATATATATATATATATATATATATATATATATATACTCTCCAGATTTTTCAAAATATGAAATATATGTGTCTTATATACACTCCCTAAATTCATTCATGTTCATGTGTATGGATTTATAATCAAGTATTCACAAGATTATTCTCAGAAATATTTATCCACCTGAAATGCATATTTGTTACCAGTACTGAAAACTAACTTTAGTTAAAGTTGCATACAAATACTAAATTTGTACAGTAACTGACCCAGTTTAACATCAATGCAAGTAGATTACTATGGGACCTGATGTGTATTTTGACATTCATTTTTATTCAACACTGCTACATTACTATTTCTTCAATTTATGCACATCATAAGATATATATTTCATCCACAAGTTAGCAAACTTATAGGCATTTGTTTCACTTTCAATAACTTCCTGCTTCAGAACACATGGATTCCTCCAGGTTTCTTGTCTGGTCTTTTCATGAGACTTCTTTCCAAACACATTATTTTCAACTTCCATAATCAATTTTGAAGCAAAACTCACACACTCTTCATGATAAATCATAATCCTAATATAACGTTTAGATGTTTAACTGGTTGGAATGAATGTATGTATATCAATATAAGATTTCCTGTATATTTTCAGATATCAATTGAATCCATTATTAAATTTGGAATCCATTATATTATTTATTCACAGTATTGTCTATTCATGCATTATCTCTATATTCATATCACAGGGTACACCTATTTGTACCCCCAATAATAATTTGTACATTTCGACACAGAAGCAATGGTCACACTTATTATTTTACCAATGTAAATGTCAGGCGAGCATCGGAGGAAGAGACTACCAGGGACTGTCTAATGCAACAGCCAAAAGTTGATGGGGGTCCAACATGCTGGGGCTCAGAGCTCCCTTGAATAGAGCAGAGAGCCCTGAGAACAGCTTAAGCAGAGCTTATATACTTTCCTTGGAGAGGGCAGGGAGGGAAGATTATTGATGGGTCAGGGCGAGTGGGCAGTTTGCGTGCAAATGGGTGAGGGAGTACATTCTGCAGTTTTGCAGTTGGTACAGAACATTCAGGGAACAAGATTAGCGAACAGTTCTCAAGATATCAACAGTGTTTTTTTAAGCATACCATAAAACTGGAAGTGACAATTACCTATTTTATTTACCTTTCATTCCCCACTTTCTTTTGGTTACATTAAATCATAATAGTGATCATTGAGGATGTCACATTTTATGTCTGCTAGTGTGGTATATTGATTTCTGATTACCATAAGTTTAACTTGTCCAATTTGAGCTTGGAGAAAGGAAACTACACGGTTGAGCAAACAGGGTCCTACAGTTAGCAATAATGTGAGGATTATTAATGGACCGGCCAGGGCTGATAAAAGCATAGTTACCCAGGGGGACTCTGTGAACCAAGACTCAAACCACCCTTTTTGGGCCTCTCTCTCTTGTTGATGCTCTTCCATGCGTCTTCTTAATTTAATCATAGATTCTTTTACAACTCCAGTATGGTAGGCATAATAACAACATTCTTCCCTCAATGCAGGACAAAGGCCCCTTCTCTCATGAAGAGGAGGTCGAACCCTCGCCTGTTCTGTAAAACAACTTCAGAGAGAGAGGTTAAAGATTCTTGTAAAGCTGTGATGGTGGTTTTTTAATATCTTTAAGTTTTGGTCTATTGCTGCTTCTAATTGGGTCATTTGTTGTGTCCCATGGATTAGGGCAGTGGTTCCTGTGCCCTTCTCTGCAGCAACTACTATTCCTCATAGGATGGCTAAAGTGAAGGATACAGGTTGCCAGCGGAACCGGGTTGTATGCCCCCCTATTTGAAATTTAAATGATCCTGCCTCATGATAGAGCACTCGGGGAAACATCTGCACCATTACATAATTAATCACATCTGCTGATAATTTTATGAATAAACAATGTTTAAGTATATAGAATTATACTGTTGTAGGTATGGACAAGGCAAGGCACCTAAGATAGCACCAAAGACAGGAAAACAGTCGTATTTGGTTGCAACCGGATATAGAGGGCATTGCTTCTGTTGTAATCAATTAATCCCCTGAATCCCAAGTTTAGGTAGTTTCAGAATTTTGTACCCAACATGTAAGGGAAAAGACTCCGAAATTCACAGTCTTCAGAAGTTCACAAAAAGCAGTTTTTGGTTCTGTTTTTATTTTCCTCTTCTCTGGGAAAGATAACTTATTAAGGACACCTGGGAGGGGGAGAGCTTTTTTCTTCTCTTTTATTTTCTCCCTGCCAGCTGTTACCATGGAGCCCAGTTGGTAACTTCTTTATCTTGGAAATGTAGCCATCTCTGGAAGCCTCAGCTCAAGGCCAGAGGCCTTGTTCACATATTTTGTGAAAAACTAGTAAGGGGGTGTCTAGCTTAGAAGGGCTGATTTTTCCAGCCAGTGGCCAAGTATAACAGAGCAACACGAAAAGAGGAAGTTTATCTACACTGAACTCTTTTATAGGGACTTTGTTGCTGAAAGTCCTAAAGTCAGCCACGATGAAGACTTCTGGAGAAGGCCATTTAAGATTTTTCTGTGGGCCTGGTACAGAGGGGAAGACGGGGAAGGCGGGGGGTGAGAGCAGTTCTGTGGTTCTGAGAATGAGGAAAAAGAGATATAAAAGAATAAAGGGAAAAGGGTTTGGGATTTTCCTGGCAACAAAACTTGAGCAGTAGAACAGGTAGAGCAGATGGGAAGACGGGAATGAGTATCTAAAAAGCCTGTGAGGGACTTTAAATACTTAGTAACCTGTTTTTAGTGATGACAAAGCAACTTTAAAGGCCATTTTCATTACATCTTG
The DNA here is from genome assembly GCF_048772815.1 of Callospermophilus lateralis. Taxonomy (NCBI): domain Eukaryota; kingdom Metazoa; phylum Chordata; class Mammalia; order Rodentia; family Sciuridae; genus Callospermophilus; species Callospermophilus lateralis. Next base: position 46,115 of record NW_027513914.1, read on the forward strand.
GATAGGCGTCTGAGGGCACTCCTCAGCTGGTTTGAGCTTTGGGTTAGCTGATAAGAGGACCTGGTGGGACCCGGTGTGGGCACTGACAGGAGAAGAGAGGAGTGAGTGGGTGGAAGGGTACCTCAGTACCTGCTGCCTCAGCATGGGGGCAATGATCTAGTAATTGGAGGGGAGAAATCAGGTTGTTGATGTGAGAGTGACAGCAGAGAATCTGGAGCAGAAGGATCTATTGGAGAAACATATTTCGTGATGTGAGCAAAGGAGGGAAAAGGCCTACACATAGGGGAAATTTCTTCAATCCTTTTGAGCACTTGCCGAAGTTGAAATAGTCACACAGAATTTGAGGATCTAGAGACCCCTCTGGGGGCCATCGGTTTTGGTTGTCTAATTGGTAATATGGCCAATGCTGTGAACTGAATTTGATGAGGAGTTTGGGTTCCACCAGGCAGCCCCTGTATGCTCACATCCCCATGACTTACGGAAGAAGACGGCTTTTCCCCCACACAGCAGTGGTTGTTTGTGGCTTTGATAGTCCACCGGGCAAACATAGTAATCTAGGCTAGCCAACCTGCATCAGGCTTGCGTGTCCCTACATCCATAATGTTTGTTTCCATTATCTATGGTACGGGAGAAATTTAATGGAATTTTAGTGGGATCCTCTTCATCAGAGATATCCCAATTGGAAAGACGTATACCCAGCTGACAAATATCTGGGTGGAGAGTTGGCCATCAGGTCCCTAAGGGGGCTGTATGTGAGACAGACCATACTTCTTGTCTAATAGGATTTGTGATCAGCCATCGCTGCTGAATGGGCTGATGATGGTTAGGACTAGTGGTGGCCAAGGGGAGAGTCTATAGCCTTATCCACATAGACAATATGCAATTTGAAAGGGTTACCAGTCTTTTCCACTTTCAAGCCAGAGTCTGGACAGGGCACAGGCTTGAGATGAGAATTAGGATCCAGGAAGTGATTCCGTCTACCTTTACCACTGTAGGTTTTATAAGTAGCACCTGGTATGGTCCTGTCCAGCGGGGTTCCAGGGATGACACCTGATGTCATCTTATGTAGATGAAGTCTCTTTTTTGATATCGATGTGGAGTCTCCTCTTCACCAGGTTGGTAGGCAGTGGCCAGCTGTTTTGACAGGTATCCCTGAGTTCTTTCAATAGCTTTAAGTTTGTCAAGCAAGGGGGTGTGGAAGGGATCGGTAGGTCTTAGAGTTGTGGTTAGGTCCTTACTGGAGGAGGGGCCCCATAGAGAATTTCATAGGAGGTGAGGTTACACAAAGAAACAGAGGGAGTATTTCTTGCATGAAACAGTGCATAAGGCAGGAGCATAGTCCAATCTTTGATGCCCTCTCTAAGCTTAATTTCGTTAAGGTCTCTTTAATGGTTCTATTAATTTTTTTAACCTGTCCTGAGCTCTGGGGTCTATAAGCACAATGTAACTTCCAATTTATCCCCAGGATCCTGGCTAACCCCTTACTTACCTGGGCCATGAACGCCGGTCCATTATCAGCCCCTATTACCTTAGGTAGGCCGTATCATAGAAAAATATCTTTCAGGATTTTCTACCACCATTTGTGCCTTTTTTTGTGTGGGGAAGGCTTCAATCCATCCTGAAAATATATCTACAAACACTAGGAGATATTGAAGTCCATACCTTGCTGGCTAAATTTCAGTAAAGTCCACTTCCCAGAATTTCCTGGTCTGGTTGCTCATAGGTGCTTTCCTGCAGGAAGCTTGGAAGGGTAATTGTTCTATTGACAGAACGGACAGGGTTTTGTTACCCGTTCAGTTATGTCCTTTCGCTGTGAGTCAGTTAGTGGAAAACTCTGTTCTTGATCCTTCAGGAATGCCTGCAGTTTCTTTGGACCAAGGTGTGTGAATTGATGTACATTTTTAACGTAGTGTAGGGCTTTCTGAAATTGCAGGCTTGGCTCAGTGAAGTTGAGGAGTTCAGTGCCAGTGTCGTAAGATGTTATCAAAAGCTTGCTGGTGCTCAGGGGTCCATTGGAATTGGGCATCTCCCTTTAACAGCGGGTATAAAGGAGAAGTTAAGGACGCAAACACAGGAATCCATAACCTGCAAAACCCAGTAGTCCCAAGAAACTCTTTGCGTTGTCTGCTGCTGGGGGGGGGGGGGTATCTGCACAACCGTTTGTTTTCTGGGCTCAGTGAGCCAACGTTTACCACCTCTAAGGGAATAGCCAAGGAAGACTACTTCTTGCTGGCAAATTTGGGGTTTTTTGGAAGAAGATCTATACCCGAGTTGAGCAAGCTTACATAATAGTGCTTGGTTCCCAGACTCACAGTTTTCCTTGGTGTTGGCTGCAGTAGCAGGTCATCCACGTATTGAAGCTCGGTGACTTCGGGGTGCATAGTTCTGAAGTTGTTGACATCTCTGTGGAGGGCTTCATCAAAGAGAGTGGGGGAGTTTTTGAACCCCTGTGGGAGTCTAGTCCATGTTAGTTTACCATACGTTCCGGTTTCTGGGTCTACCCACTCAAAAGCAAACAGAAACTGACTGTCTTTATGCAGAGGCATGCAAAAGATAGCATCTTTATGTCCATACCATTTTTACTCAGGGTTCAGAGTGATAAGCAGATTGTACAAATTATTTACCATGGGGTGAATGTCCTACACTCTGTTGTTGATCTCTCTTAGGTCTTGAACGGGGATAGTGACCAGTTCCTGGATTTTTTACTGGTAGCAGGGGAGTGTTCCAGACCAATTGACAGGGCCTTAGGACCCTAAAGCCAGATATTTCTGAATATGGGGCCTTAACCCATCTTTAGCATTTTTGCTCAGAGTATGTTGTTTGACATTGATTGGGGAGGCTGAGGTTTTTAACTCCACTGTTCTTGGAGGTTGTTTCATGGCTAGGCCTAACCCAACAATTTTTGCCCAGGCATCTGGGTAATCTGTTATCCATTTCTGGGGTAGCTTGCCTGTTTGATCATTCTTGGGGTGTGTGAAAAGTGGATGTTCATCTTCGACTGACATTTATAAAGCCACGACTATAGGAGTTTTTAATGAAGGATTTAGAAATTTCATTTTGGGGCCTTCGGGGTTAAAAGTTGTTTTGATCCGGAGCTTACTGAGCAGATCTCTGCCCATCAATGGGGCCAGGCATTCTGGGATTACTAGGAAGGAATGTTGGATTTTTCCTTTCCCCATGTCCATGGTCCTCTTAGTTGTCTAAGTCTGATATTTACTGCTGTTAGCCCTTTGAACTAGAGACCTTTTATTTGATAGAGGGCCCAGTGGCGCCTTAAGGGCTGAGTATACTGCTGCTGTATCCACTTCAAAGTTTATGGGGTCCCCTTCACTTCAAAAGTTACCCTGAGCTCGGGGAAGGGATCTGAGCCCCGACATTCTCAGTCACCCTCCAGAGTCAGAAAGGCTGTCTGGCGTGGCTGTCTCTTTCTAGGGCACTTTTTGGCTCAGTGTCCTTTTTCTTTACAGTAGGCACATTGATCTGAGGCCAAGGGTGGCCTCTGGTAGGGACCCAGGTATCGCTTCTTGTCTCCCTGTTTCTTAATTTCTGGCCTATTTATTGTTGTGACCAGGACCTTAGTTAATACCTTCATCTGTCTTTTTCATCTGTCATCCTCCCTTTGCTCCCTTTCGTTCTCTCTGTTTCTCTCTTATAGGATACTTTCTCGGCTACCCTGACTAAATCTCTCAAAGTCATATCTTGTAATCCATCTAAGTATTGTAACTTTCTTTTAATATCCAGATCAGCTTGCCCAATGAAGGCCATCATGACATATGTCTTTTGATCCTCTGCCTGAAGATCGAAAGGAGTATATCTCCTATATGCCTCCATAATTCTCTCTAGAAACATAGAGGCATATTCATCAGGCCCTTGAATAATCTCTCTTACTTTGGCCAAATTATTTGGTTGGCTAGCGGCCGGTTGGAAACCCACTATTAGAGCCCGGCAATAAGTGGACAGATGCTCCCTACCTTCAAAGGTGTCGGGGTCCCAGTTGGGTCAGTTCAAGGGTAAGCTGGCTTTGATAATGTTGGGAAGTTGTGTTGGTCACCCATCTGGTCCGAGGATATTTTTTTCTAGCTTCCAGAATGTTTCTCTCTCGTTCCTCTGTCATGAAGAGAATCCCTAGGATTTGTTGGCAGTCATCCCAAGTAGGCAGGTGTGAAAACGCCAGGGAGTTCTTTGAGTTCTTTTAGCCGGGCCAGCTTCCTCCAGGGAAGGAGGGGCTGTGTGTGTGACAAGGGGGAGTCATCTGGTGGGCGCTGGGCCGGTCTAGCTTTCTCCAATGGCGGAGAGGCTGAGTCAGCAGCAAAGGAATCACTTAGAGGTTGTTGGGGGTTGGTGGATGACGGCAGCGGATAAGAAGGGTATTAGAGTCCAGTAGAGTCTTGAGACTCAGGGAGAACAGAGGTTGGAGGAGGAAGAGCAGAGGGTTTGTGAGATAGAATCATGGTGGAAGGAGTAGGAGTGGGCGCAGAGACAAAGAAAGGCTTCACCCATGTAGGAGGAGATTTGCAGAGGTCCTGCAAAGTTAAGATATATGGCTGTTGATCTGGATGTCTATGTGGCCCCGGTTGAAAGACAAAATCTCTGACGTTTCAAATTAGTGGGAAGTAGATGTTTCTAGGGGCTATCCAACTCCAAAGGTGGGTCATTCTGAGGCACAGAGGGTCTGCCAGGTCCAGCAATTTACTGAAATAGAAAGATTCTGGGCCTTGCGCAGACTTTGGTCCAGTGATCAAGGGTCAGGAAGAGAGGTGTTGAAGTTCTCTGTCCCAAAATGAGAGATACACAAACAGTGAATGCAATCACACACTACACTGACAAGACAAGACAATAAAGACAGGCAATGGACGTCCAATACTGAGGCCAGGACTGAGTAGCCGGCAAAACCTGATGGGCTGGCAATACTGAATCCGAAGCAAAATATCACTGAGTCAAGGAGACTATTGTTCCTCGATTTCCTGAGTCCTCTGTGGCATCCCCCAGGGACGTGGCCTGTGGCTCTGTGACACGTATGTCAGCCTCTGTCAGAGAGAGCTCACGCTCATCACCAATAGCCATTTTGCCAAGCCCTAACCTGAAACCTAAAACCAAAATGAGTTCCCTTACTTACCCTGAAAGGAGCCCCTTGGGGATCTTTCATCCGCCGCTGCCGGATCTTGCTCGTGCCTCCAGATGTAAAGGTCGGGCAAGCATCAGAGGAAGAGACCACCAGAGGAATGTCTCATGCAACAGTAAATGGTTTATTATGGGTCCAGCATTCTGGGGCTCAGAGCTCACTTGAATAGAGCAGAGAGCAATGAGAACAGCTTAAGCAGAGCTTATATGCTTTCCTTGGAGAGGGCAGGGAGGGAAGTTTATTGATGGGTCAGGGCAAGTGGGTGGTTTGCGTGCAAACGGGTGAGGGTATACATTTGCAGTTTGGCAGTTGGGGACAGCACATTCTGGAAACAAGATTAGCAAACAGTCCTCAAGACTTCAACAGTGTTTTGTTAAGCATACAGAAAAACAGTAAGTAACAAGTACCTATTTTATTAACCTTTCACCAAAGCCTAAATGGAAAGTGAGCATGGATTACTAAACACATCCATATCCAGGTTGCCTAACGCTCTCAAATCAATCCTATTGGTGACTACATATTTGTTTCTTCTTAAGATAATATATTCAACCTCAACCCTGTTGAAAATGACTAATCCTCTCACTCACTTTATATTTTGCCTGATTTCCTAATGTCTCTATTGATATCTGCTTTTCTACATATTTTCCCCAGTTCATCATTGTGACTGACTCTTCACATGTGCTGACATTTACATTCACTCTTTATCCGAAACCCTATTGCTAAAGAACTTTTGGTCCAAATCCTATACTCACTCTTTTTTCTAACATACCGACTATCTTCCTAATCCTAAAGACTATCCCTTTTTGACTGGATGATCTCTTCGACAAGCAATCATCCAAGGTACAAGGTCCTATGCCATTGTATATTGATTTATCTGAGACATCTGTGCAGAACATAATTCAAAGCTAAGTATCCCAATCAACAGCCCAATGCCCTTCCTGGATTCAAATCTTATCTAGATTTCTGTTTTCAAACTTATATTTCACCAATATATTCTTGTAAATATTGCAAGTTCCCAATACCATTATTCATTAAGCAGAATGATTCCTAACTCAAATGAAACATGTTATTAAGCCTAACCATACATTGTTCCCTCAAACTAACTTTACAGAAGAGCCAAGACAGAGTTTATCTTACAATACAGTAATGTAGGGTATCTTCCACCTGCTGAGAACATCAAAGGACCATGCAGAAATTATACCCTGAAGAAGTTGCAGGCAGCTATGAAGGACCTAAGAGGGGAAAAGTCATATTCCATGGCAAACAACAGGGTAAGTATGAAGGGATGTGTCTGAATCAGCCTCTCCTTTCTTAATGTAGAGAACTGATGAAACCATGCCTGTGTGGAGAGCTGTTTACAGGTGCCTATGGTTGATATACCATTCTAACTTGTGAAAGTGTCAAAGGAAGTAGGGGCAGCCTCCATTTCACGGGACCTTTCGAAGCAACTGTTAGGACAAAGTGGTGGCCAAGGTAGTGACCTCATTCAGTTCCTAAAGAAAGTGACCTCACCTCTCTTCCTTGGTGATCAAAAAATCTGAAATTGTGATGCAGGAAGCCAGGCACCCAGAGCCAGTCCCAGTCCCAGTCCCAGTGGTCTCACTTGTTTGGATTTATAAAGGACAGAGTCAGTCTTCCTTGGTACCGACTGATATGAGGATTGTCAAATGGCAGAAGAGCTCTGAAGAGGGGCCTTTCCTGAGAAAGCAGGTATTGGTTCACCGCTGGCTCCTGACAACTTCACAGTGTTGGCCAAGGAGACCAGATCTGAGAAAGGACAGGCCATTTCAGGGGAACATAGTATGGCCCACCAGTTAGAGGACACTCCGGATAGTCACAGACCTACTTGGGTTAAGGAGGTGCCTTTGTGGGTGTTCAGTGAGTTTGTGCTTTTCTCTCATGTTCTGAGAATAGGTAGGAAAGGCAGTTTTTTTGGGTTGGAGTGGACTGTTTCTAGTAAGTCGTTTGACAAGGCTAGTGTTTCTAAGTCTGAGTATCCCACTGTGTCCGTGGTTGTAGACATTAGAAAAGAGAAGGCATCAAAGGATGTGTCCTGTCTAGTAGAAAACTTCCCAGCATTCATCCTGCCTAATTGAAGAATGGACTTTGGTTTGCCTTATGGATGGGCAACACATACTAAATTCCTAAGTTCCTGTTTTCTTCCTGAATTCTGGCCACTCTCCAAAATAGTCTCATGGTTTTGTTTCCAAGATATGAACCACCTCCAAGCTCTGAGACATGTCCATATACTTGATAGCTCTAGAGAATGGGAACATCTTAGAAAACTCAGATATCAGTGTGACCCGGAAATTCTCAGTGGAAAAACCCTGCTTTGGTTCATTTGCTTACATATGGCTCTGTTGTCCTGAATGTCAGGAAGGTCTTTGCCTCAGGCCACCCCTTTGTGAAGCCTGAAGAAAACAGTTTTCAAATGGAAATGAATGGGCATCACCTGTGGCTCTTTGCTTAATTGCTTGTAAAAGGATGTGTCTAAATCAGCCTCTTGGCCCTGTATGAGGTTGTGGCTTAGATTCTCAGCACATGATGGATCTAAAGATAGATTCCATGTGTGCAATCAAAACCAAAATGGCCAAAAATCTGTCATTGTTGATGAATCTCTTGCCTTCCTCTGTTAGGATTCTGACCTCTATCAAGTGAGAATAGGGATCCTTTAGGTCAAATGAGTTCTTTGAAGAACTGCAGAGGTGCTTGTGTTTTCTTGTGACTCCAAATCACTTAAAGAATCTATCCCTGAGAGTCAGTAGGCCTCAAATTGGAGAAGCAGGCCTATTGGATCACTCCAGGTTCACAGGAAGGGTGACCATGCCACCCTGACTTTAGGCAAATGAGGGGCAAGGAAGATTATTTCGGACACTCTCTTGGGATGCGTCCCACATGAAAAACTCCAGCCAGAGGTAATGATGAGTGTCTCTCTGGAAGAAGGTGAGGACCATGTGGAAGTGTTTTGGTTTTAATTGTAGTCGTTCGTGTGGCAGTTGGAAGAGATGACTGGATCCACCTGGGCTTGAACTCTGGTGTCATTCCCCTTAAACACTCAGTTCTGGATCAATCATCAAAGAAGTATTGCCATGAATTGTGTTAAGAATTTCGGAGGCCATGCATGAGAGTCTCCGTTGGAAACTGAGATCTAGTCCTAGGGTGGCTTTCCACAGAGCACTGGGAATCTCAGCCAGGATATCACATTATTTTTTTCTGAAAGACTTGGAAGCCATATATGCTAGTCTAAACACACATGGACCTCAATTGTAGACCTCGATGGGCCTGGATTCATGTGACTTTTAGGCCACTCTTTGGGAAGCCTTGCCTGTGAGAGTTCTTCAAATTTTTCATTTAAATGAGCTTCCTCACCATTGAATGATTCCTGAATGATTTGAAAGCCATAGTGCTTCCAACTTCATTATTGAAAATTGGCTAGATAAATACCATGAAATTTTTGAAATTCCAATGACCAGGTGGCAATGAAGAACATTTGGATGTCCTGTTGCTGATCACGAGTGTACCAGACAGTGCCTTGATTGACTGGTTTTGATGAAAATGGTGTAGAACAGAGATCTCAATAATTTGGATCCTGCTGAGTAGTGGGCCTAGAGCAGTGGTGAGCAAATGTGTGATAAAACATCTGAGGTGGGGCCATGTGGATCTGCCATTGGCTTCCAAATGGCTTGTGACTGACATGGTGCATCCAGCAGACCCTTATATGTAAAAGCAACTTGTTATATGGAGAGGTTTCAGTGCAATGTTCAGAATCAGGTTGCTATGGTCAAGGGGGCATCCTATGTGGTATACAAGCCCTGTTGGTGCATTCTCCTGCAGACCCTGATCCACCACACGTGACAGAACTCGCGGCAACACTGTGTCCCAGTTGAACTCCTTGTATTTCGTGAAGCAAATACCAAACTCCGAGTGCAGCAGGAAGAAACATTAGGAAAAGTGGAGGATGATGAAATGGCTTCGCAGTCCATATGGGGAGACACTTAGCCCCCAGTGGCCACAGTTTACATACAAGAGAGAATTCAGCACTGCTGCTTCATGTTTATTGGAAAATTATAAACCATGTCCTCCAGATCACAGAGATGAAGACGCAGCTTTGATGGTCTCACTAGAAAGGAAGCTAAAGATCCTCACAAAAACATATATTTCAAGTGCCCAACCTAGAGACAGTTTCTCCAGACGTCTTTAGGCAGGCAAATCTCCATGTTTGTAGAGTTTTTACACTGTCCCTTACTTTTGGAAACTCCTCTACAATCTCCAAGGTTGTGAACCCTAAGCATTTTCAATTTCAGATATGTATTCAAAGATTTTCTAACTCTTCTCCTCTAATTGTGTCTTACTTGGGGTGAAGGTAATGTCAAGGCATTGTTCTGAATGAGAGTGGGAAAATTTTTTTGTAGTACACATTTGCATACACATTGATCCATTTTCCAATTTTCCATTCGAAATACTGAATCCCTGACACTAACTCATACCCTACTAGACTCTGACTACTAATCCTAATATGATGGAGAAAAATAAACAAAAAAATGAAAATACAAGCAGTTCAGAGGAGGCATGGTGTATAGTTGGACTTCCCTCTTGCATGATAAAGGGTCGGTTTTATAAATCTACTCAATTTTTAATTGAAATAGTCCTCCATGTGTTTTTTTTTTTAAAGAGAGAGTTAGAGAGGAGAGAGAGAATTCTATAATATTTATTTTTTTAGTTATCGGCGGACACAACATCTTTGTTTGCACGTGGTGCTGAGAATCGAACCCATGCCGCACTCATGCAAGGCGAGCGCGCTACCACTTGAGCCACATCCCCAGCTCTCTCCATGCCTTTTTAAAGTTAACAAATATGTGATTTCCTGTCTCCCTTTCTCTGTAGCCTACTCAGCACATGTACTTTTTATATGCACATATAGATTCCTACTTGGTATCACACGTATATTTTTATGAGTTGGCTGACTTGGCAGAAACAAATTGTAAGAAGAGATCAGTCCTCCTAAACGCTGTTGGAACTGAAAATCCAAACTATGGGTGAGCTTCCTATTAGAACAATATTATACATAAACCCATGTTTAGTAAAATAAATATTTTTGCATCTGAGGGTGATATATATTACATGATGAATTACGATTGGCATATATATATTGATACTTTTTAATGAATTTTTGTGTTTTTTTTGTCTATATATATATATATATATATATATATATATATATACACATACACTCTAGAGATTTTATAAAATATGAAATATATTTGTCTTATATACACTCCGTAAATTCATTCATGTTCATGTATGTGGATTTATAATCAACTTTTCACAAGATTATTCTCAGAAATAATCATCTGCCTGAAATACATATTTGTTTCCCAGTGCTGAAAACTAACTTCAATCAATGGTGCTTACAAATCCTAATATTTCTACAGTAACTGACCCAGTTTAACATCAATGCAAGTATATTCCTATGGGACATGATGTCTATTTTGACATTCATTTTAATTCAACACTGGTACATTACTATTTCTTCAGGTTTGCACATCATAGGATATATATTTCATTCACAAGTTCACAAATTTATAGGAATTTGTTTCACTTTTAATCACTTCCTGCTTCAGAACACATGTATTCCTCCATGTTACTTGACTGGTCTTTTCATGAGACTTCTTTCCAAACACATTATTTTCGATTTCCATAATCAATTTTGAAGCTAAACCCACACACTCTTCAAGATAAACCATAACATTAATATTACCATTAGATGTATAAGTGGTTGGAATGTATGTGTGAATATCAATATAAGATTTCCTGTACATTTTCACATTTCAATTCAATCCATTATTAAAGTTGGAACCAGGTATGCTATTTATTCACAGTATGGTCTATTAATGCATTATCTCTATATTCATAGACACAGTGTACACCTCTTTGTTCCCCCAATACTAATTTATACCTCTTCAAAACATTGCTCCCAAAAATGGTAGAAGAAATATTCATGTCACCTTATCTATCTATCTATCAATATATATATATATATATATATATATATATATATATATATATATATATATATATATTTCTTTTTTTATCACAGTAATATTCTGGACACAAAAAACAAAGGTCATACTCATGATTGTATCAAAGCCTAAATGGAAAGTGAGCATGGATTACTAAAAACAACCATATCCAGGTTGCCTAATGCTCTCAAATGTAAATCCTATTGGTGACTACATATTTGTTTCTTTCTAAGATTATATATTCAACTTCAAGCCTGTTGAAAATGTCTAATCCTATCACTCAGTTTATACTTTGCCTGATTTCCTTATATCTCTATTGATATCTGCTTTCCTACATATATTCCCCAGTTCATCATTGTGTCTGACACTTCACATATGCTGACATTTACATTCAATGTCTACCCGAGACCCTATTGCTAAAGAAATTTTGGTCTAAATCCTATACTCACTCTTATTTCTAAACCTACTGACTATCTTCCTAATCCTACTGACTATTGCTTTTTGACTCGATGTTCTCTTCGACAATTAATCATCCAAGGTATAAGGTCCTAAACCATTGTATTTCAATTTGTCGGAGACATATATGCAGAACATAATTCAAACCTAAGAATCCCACTCAAGGACCCAATGCCCTTCTGACTTCGAATCTTACCTAGATTTCTGTTTTCATACTTACATTTCACCTATATATTCTTGTAAATATCACAGGTTCCCAATACCATTATTCATGGGGCAGAGAGATTCCTAACGCAAATCAAACATGTTATTAACCCTAAACATACACTGTTCCCTCAATCTAACTTTACAAAAGAGGAGGGACAGAGTTGGTCTTACAATACAGGAATGTAGGGGATCTTCCACCTTCTGAGAACATCAAAGGTCCATGCAGAAATGATCCCTGGAGAAGATATAGTCAGCTATGAAGGACCTGAGAGAGGAAAAGTCATCTTTTATGGTAAACAACCTGGTCAAGATGAATGGATGTGTCTGAATCAACCTCTATCTTCTAAATGTAGAGAAGATGGACCAAATCAGGCCTGTGTGGAGAGCTCTTCCCAGGTGCCTATGGTTGATATACCATTCTAACTTGTGAAAGTGTGACAGAAAGAAGGGACAGACTCCATCTCATGGGACCCTTAGAAGTTACTGTTAGGACAAAGAGGTTGCCAAGGCAGTGACCTCATTCTGTTCCTGAAGGAAGTGACCTCACTTCACTTCCTTGGTGATGGAACTCTCTGAACTTGGGATCCAGGAAGAGAGGCACCCAGAGCCAGTCGCAGTCCCAGTCCCTGTGGTCTCACTTGTTTCAATTTACCAAGCACAGAGTCAGTCTTTCTTAGTACCAACAGATGTGAGGATGGCCAAATGCCAGGAAAGCTCTGAAGAAAGACCTTTCTGAGAAAGCAGGTATTGGTTCACCGCTGGCTCCTGACAACTGCACAGAGTTGGCCAAGGAGACCATATTTGAGATACAACAGGCCATTTTGGGCGAATATAGTATGGCCCACCATTCAGAGGACACTCCACAAAGGAGGTGCCTTTGTGGGTGTAGGTGTGTGTATGGTTTTTTCTCAAGTTCTGAGAAGATGTAAGAAAGGCTGTTTGTTTGAATTGGCGTGGACTGTTTCTAGTAAGTCATTTGACAAGGCGAGTGCTTCTATGTCTGTGTATCCCACTCTGTCCGTGGTTGTAGACATTAGAAAAGAAAATGCATCAATGGATGTGTCCTGTCTAGGAGAAAGCTTCGCAACATTCATCCTGCCCGATTTATTAATGGACTGCAGCTTTCCTTATTGAAGGGAAACACCTGCTATCTTTCAAAGTTTCTGTTTACATCCTGAATTCTGGACACTCTCCAGAATTGCCTCATTGTTTTGTGTCCAAGATATCTACTACCTCCAAGCTATGTGATATGGCTATGTACTGGATAGCTGAAGGGAAAGGCGAGCATCTAGGAAAACTCAGATATCAGTGTGACCAGGAAAGTCTCAGTGGAGAAACCCTGCTTTGTGCGTTTTGTTTACCTATTGTTCTGTTGCCCTGAATTTCAGGAAGGTTTTTGCCTCAGACCACTCCTTTGTGAATATCAATTCAATCCATTATTTAAAGTGGAACCAGCTATACTATTTATTCACAGTATGGTCTATTCATGCATTATCTGTATATTCATAGACACAGGGTACAGCTTTTTGTACAACCAATACTTATGTATATGTCTTCAAAATATTACTCGCAGAAATGGTGAAAGAAATACTCATGTCACCTAATCTACATATACATTTTATCACAGTAATATTCTGGACACAAAATGCAAAGTTCACACTTATTATTGTACTAAAGCCTAAATGGAAAGTGAACATGAATTACTTTCATGTTCAGGTTGCCTAATGCTCTCAAATATCAATCCTATTGGTGACTACATATTTGTTTCTTCCTAAGATTATATATTCAAAATCAACCCTGTTGCAAATATCTAATCATATCACTCACTTTATACTTTGCCTGATTTTGTAATATCTCTTTTTTTATTGTTACGATGAGCCAATTTAGTACTTTTTTAATTTTTATTTTTTTCATCTTTCATACATTTGATTCAAGTGAGTTATGCATTTCCATTTTTACCCCAAATACAGATTGCAGAATCACATCAGTTACACATTCACAATGTTTACATAATGCCATATTAGTGACTGTTGTATTCTGCTGACTTTCCTATCCCCTACTATCCCCCCTCCCCTCCCCTTTCATCTTCCCTCTCTACCTCATCTGTTGTTGTTCCGTTCTCTCCCTTCCCCCCCTTTCCCCTCACAACCTCGTATATGTGATTTCGTATAACGATGAGGGTTCTTTCCGTTTCCATGCAATTTCCCTTCTCTCTCCCTTTCCCTCCCATCACTTGTCTCAGTTTAATGTTAATATTTTCCTCATGCTCTTTCCCTCTGTTCAGTTCTTAATTGCTCTCCTTAAATCAAAGAAGACATTTGGCATTTGTTTTTTAAGGATTGGCTAGCTTCACTTAGCATAATCTGCTCTAATGCCATCCATTTCCCTGCAAATTCCATGAATTTGTCATTTTTTAGTGCTGCATAATACTCCATTGTGTATAGATGCCACATTATTTTTTATCCATTCATCTATTGAAGGGCATCTAGGTTGGTTCCACAGTCTGCCTATTGTGAATTGTGCTGCTATGATCATTGATGTGGCGGTATCCCTATAGCATGCTCTTTTATGGTCCTCAGGGAATAGTCCGAGGAGTGCGATAGCTGGGTCAAATGGTGGTTCCATTCCCAGCTTTCCCAGGAATCTCCATACTGCTTTCCATAATGGCCGCACCATTTTGCAGTCCCACCAGCAATGTACAAGTGTACCCTTTTCCCCACATCCTCGCTAGCACTTATTATTGTTTGACATCCTAATGGCTGCCGATCTTACTGGAGTGAGATGGTATCTTAGGGTGGTTTTGATTTGCATTTCTCTGACTGCTAGAGAAGGTGAGAATTTTTTCATGTACTTATTAATTGATTGTATGTCTTCTTCTGAGAAGTGTCTGTTCAGGTCCTTGGCCCATTTGTTGATTTTGTAATATCTCTATTGATATCTGCTTTCCTACATATTTTCCACTGTTCATCATTGTGACTGACCCTTCAAGTGTGCTGATATTTACTTTCACACTTTAACCCAAACCCTATTGCTAAAGAACTTTTGTTCCAAATCCTATACTCACTCTTCTTTGTTAACCTACCGAATATCTATCTAATCCTACTTACTATCCCTTTTTGACTGGATGTTCTCTTCGAATTTTAATCATAAAAGGTACAAGGTCCTATGCCATTGTATATTGATTTATCTGAGATATCTGTGCACAACGTAAATCAAAGCTAAGTATCCCAATGAAGGGCCCATTGCCCCTCTGGGCTTCAAAACTACCTAGACTTTTTTTTTTTCATTTATATATTTCACCTCTATATTTTTAAAAATATCGCAGGTTCCCAATACCATTATTCATCCAGCAGAATGATTTCTAACCCAAATCAAACATTTTATTAACCCTAACAATACACTGTTCCCTCAATGTAAATTTAAAGAAGAGCAGGGACAGAGTTGGTCTTACAATACAGGAATGTAGGGGATCTTTCACCTGTTGAGAACCACAAGTTCAATGCAGAAATGATCCCTGGAGAATATGTAGTCAGCTATGGAGGACCTGAGAAAGCAAAAGTAATCTTCCATGGCAAAATACCTGGTCAGGATGACGGGATGTGTCTGAATCAGAACCTCTCTTCTCAATGTAGAGGAGATGGACCAAACCAGGCCTGTGTGGAGAGCTATGGTTGATATACCATTCTAACTTGTGAATGTTTCACAGGAAGTAGGGGAAGCCTCCATCTAATGAGACACTTGGAAGCAACTGTTAGGATAAAGTGGTTGCCAAGGCAGTGACCTCATTCAGTTCCTGAAGGAAGTGACCTCACCTTACTCCCTTGGTGATGGAACTCTCTGAACTTAGGATCCTGGAAGCCAGGCACACAGAGCCAGTCCCAGTACCAGTCCCAGTGGGTTCACTTGTTTGGAATTACCAAGGACAGAGTCAGTCTTTCTTTGTACCTACTGATGTTAGAATGGCCAAAAGCCAAGAGAGCTCTGAAGAGGGGCCTTTCCTGAAAAAGCAGGTAGTGGCCCACCGCTGGCTCCTGACAACTTCATAGAGATGGCCAAGGAGACCATATCTGAGACAGGACAGGACATTTCGGGGGAACATTGTGTGGCCCACCAGTCAGAGGACACTCCATAGAGTCACAGACCTACTTAGGGTAAGGAGGTGCCTTTGTGGGTGTGGTTGTGAGTTTGTGACTTTGTCTCATGTTGTGAGAATAGGAAAAAAAGGTGGTTTGTTTGGTTTGGAGTGAACTGTTTCTCGTAAGTCGTTTGAAAAGGAGAGTGTTTCTATGTCTGTGTATCCCATGGTGTCCGTGGTTGTTGACATTAGAAAAGAGAGTGCATCAATGGATGTGTCCTGTCTAGTAGAAAGCTTCCCATTTCATCCTGCCCAATTTATGAATGGTTTGCGGCTTTACTTAAAGATGGGCATAACCTAATACATTCCTAATTTCCAGGTTTATTCATGAACTCTGTTCACTCTCCAGAATAGGATCATGGTTTTGTGTCCAACATATATACCACCTCCAAGCTCTGTGACATGGCCATGTACTGGATAGCTGAAGGGAATGGCGAGCATCTCAAAAAACTCAGATATCAGTGTGACCAGGAAAATCTCAGTGGAAAAACCCTGCTTTGGGCATTTTGCATATATATTGTTCTGTTGAACTGAATGTCAGGAAGTTCTTGCTCTGGCCACCCCTTTGTGAAGCCTGAAGTAAACAGTTTTCAAATGGAAATGATTGGGCATCACCTGTGGCTCTTTGCTTAATTGCTTTGGAAAGGGATGTGTCTGAATTAGCATCTTGGCCCTGTGTGAGGTTGTGGCTTAGATTCTCAGCACCAGATGGATCTAAAGAAAGATCCCATGTGTGCATCCAAAACCAAAATGGCAAATACACCAGTCATTGTGGATAAAGTCTCGCTTTCCTCTGTGAGGTTCCTGACATCTATCAAGTGAGAATAGGGATCCTTTGTGTCAATTCAGTTCTTCAAAGCCCTGCAAAGGTGCTTGGGTTTTCTCATGACTCTAATTTACATAAAGAATCTATACCTCTAACTCAGTAGGCCTCAAATTGAAGAAGCGGTGCAGTATTAACGGCATGCCTATTTGATCACTCCTGGTTCACAGGAAGTATGTCCAGGCCACCCTGACTTTAGGCAAATGAGGGGCAAGGGAGCTTATTTTGGACACTGTCTTGGAATGTGCCCCTCATGGAAACCTCCAGCCAGAGGTTATGATGAGTATCTATATGGAAAAAGATGAGGGCCATGTGGGAGTGTTTTGGTTTAATTGTGGTCATTGTGGGGCTGTTAAAGGAGATGCCTGGGTCCACATGGGCTTGAACTCTGGTGTGATTACACTTAGAGAGTGCATTCTGGATCTGATCTCAGAGAACTTGTGCCATGAATTGTGTTGGGATTCTAGGAGGGCACGCATGAGAGTCTCCCTTGGAAACTGAGATCTAGGCCCAGGGTGGCTTTCCACAGAGCACTGGGAATCTCAGCCAGGATACCACATGATTTTTTTTTTTCTGAAAGACTTGGTAGGCATAGGTGACAGTCAAAACACACATGGACCTCACATTGTAGACCTCAATGGGTCTGATTTCATGTGACTTTTTGGCCACTCCCTGGGAAGCCTTGTCTTTAACAGTTCTACAGAGCTTTCATTGAAATGAGGTATCTCATCATTTAATGGTTCCTGTACAAATTGAAATCCACAGTGCCTCCATCTTCATCCGTGAAAAATGGCTAAATAAATACAATAAAATTATTGAAATTTCCATGACCAGGTGGCACTGGAGAAAATTTGGAAAACCGGTTGCTGATCATGAGTATACCAGACAGTGCCTTGATTGACTAGGTTTCATCAAAATGGTGTATAACAGAGATGCCAGTTAATTGGAGCCTGCTGAGTAGTGGGCCTAGACCAGAGGAGGGGAGGTGTGTGATAAAACATCTGTGGTGGGGCCATGTTGATCTTCCATTGGCTTCCAAATGCCTTGTGACTGACATGGTGCAGCCAGCAGACCCTTATATGTAATGGTATCTTGTTATATAGAGAGGTTTCAGGGCAATGTTGACAATTATGTTGCTGTGGTCAAGGGGAAAAGCTATGTAGAATAGAAGCATTGTTGGTATATTCTCATGCAGACCCTGACCCACCACACGTGAAGGAACTCCCTCAAGCACTGTGTCCCAGGTGATCTTTTTTTACTTCATAAGCAAATACCAAACTCCCAGTGCAGCAGCAAGAAACACCAGGAAAAGTGAAGGATGACCAAATGGCTTCACAGTCCACACGCGGAGACACTTAGGCCCCAGTGGACACAGTTTACCTACATAGAGAGAATTCAGCACTGCTGCCTCATGTTCATTGGAAAATATGAACCATGTCCTCCAGGTCGCATAGATGCACACCCAGCTTTGATGGTCTCAGTACAAAGAAAGCTCCTTACGAAAACATATATATCAAGTGCCCAACCTCAGAGGCAGTTTCTCAAGAAGTCTTTAGGGCAGCAGAGCTCCATGTTTGTGGAGTGCTTACCCTGTCCCATACTTTTGGAAACTCCTTTACGACATCCAAGGTTGTGAACTCATGAGAATATTCATTTCCAGATATGTATTCACAGAATTTTTAACTCTTATCCTCTAATTGTGTCTTACTTGGGACGAGGGTAATGTCTAGGCATTGTTCTGAATGAGAGTGGAAAGATTTTTGTGAATCCCTGACACTAACCCATTCCCTACTAGACTCTGACTACTAATCCTAATATGATGGAGAAACATAACCCAAACAGAATAGAAATACAAGCATTTCAGAGGAGGCATGGTGTATAGTTGGACATGCCTTTTGAAATATATAGGGTAGTAGTTATAAATCTAGTCAATTTTTAATTGAAATAGTTCTACATGTGTTTTTAAAGTTAACAAATATATGAATTACTGTCTTCCTTTCACAGTAGCCTATTCAGCACATGTGTTTTAATATGCACATATAGAATCCTACCTGGTGTCACACGTACATTCTCGTGAGGTGGCTGACATGGCACATACAAATTGTGAGAAGTGATCACTCGTCCTAAACACTGTTGGAACTGAAAATTCAACCCATGGGTGAGCTTCCTATTTGAACAAACTTATATAAAAATCCATATTCATTAAAATGAATATTTTTGGATATGATGATGATATATATTTCATGATGAATTTCAATTGGCATATATATTGCTATTTTTAATGTCTGTGATATATATATATATATATATAACATGTGTCTTATTATACACTCCCTAAATTCATTCATATTGATGTATTTGGATTTTTAATCAACTTTTCACAAGATTATTCTCAGTAATATTCATCCACCTGAAATACATATTTGTTTCCTAGTACTGAAAACTAACTTCTTTGAATGGTGCAAACATATCCTAACATTTCTACACTAACTGACCCTGTATTAAATCAATTCAAGTAGATTACTATGGGACATGATGTGTATTTTGATGTTCAATTTTATTCAACACTTCTACATTACTATTTATTCACTTTATGCACATCATGGAATATATATTTCATCCACAAGTTAGCAAATTTATAGGCATTTGTCTCACTTTCAATCACTTCGTGCTTCAGAACACATGTATTCATCCATGTTTCTTGACTGACCTTTTCATGAGACTTCTTTCCAAACACATTATTTTCGATTTCCATAATCACTTTTGAAACACTTCAAAAGTTACCTTGAGCTTGGGGAGGGAAACTGAGCCCCGACTTTCTTAGTCATCCTCCAGAGTCAGTATGGCTGGCTTGTGTGGCTGTCGCTTTTTATGGCAATTTTGGCCCAGTGTCCTTTTCTCTTTAGGGTAGGCACATTGATCTGAGGGCAGGGTGCCCTCTGGCATGGGCCAATGTTATCCCTTCTTGTCTACCTGTTTCTTAATTTCTGGCCTATTTGTTGTTGTGACCAGGACCTTAGTCAATGCCTTAGTCTGCCTTTTGTTTCTTTTATCCTCCCTTTGCTCCCTTATCTTCCTCAGTTTCTCTCTTATAGTATACGTTCTTGACTTCTCTGACTAAATCTCTCAAAGTCATATCTTGTAATCAATCTAGCTTTGTAACTTTGTTTTAATATCCAGGCCAGTTTGCCCAAAAAAGTCCATCGTGACAGATGCCTTTTGATTCTCTGCCTGAGGATCAAAAGGAGTATATCTCCTATATGCCTCTATAATTCTCTCTAGAAACATAGTGGGAGATTCATCAGGCCCTTGAATAATCTCTCTTACCTTGTCCAAATTAGTTTGTCGCTAGCGGCTGCTTGGAGACACAATATTAGAGCCCGGTGATAAGTGGACAGATGCTCCCTACCTTCAAAGATTTTGGGCTCTCAGTTGGGTGGGTTCAAGGGAAAGCTGCCTTTGATTATGTTGGGAAGTTGTGTCGGACGCACATCTTGTTTGAGGATATTTTTTTCTAGCTTCCTGGAGGATTCACTGTTGTTCCTCTGTCATGAAGAGAATCCCTAGGAGTTTTTGGCAGTCTTCTGAAGTAGGCTGGTGTGAAAATATCAATGACTCAACCAGACCTGAGAGCCAAGTAGGGTCCTCAGAAAAAGGGGGATTATAATTTTTTTTAAGTTATTTAGGTCTGACGAGGAGAAAGGCTAATACTGGTAGGCTTGCATTTTTTCCCCGTGGCCATCGTCAATCATTGGCCCATAGGGATGGAGGGGGAGCATCCCGAGAGTTCCAGGGTTTTCAATCATTCACCGCCAGCGAGTTCCTTTAGACGGGTCAGCTTCCTCCAAGGGAAGAGGTGCTGTGTGTGCCGCAAGGGAATTATCTGGAGGGCGCTGGGCCGGCATAGCTTCCTCCAATGGAGGAGAGGCTGAGTCAGCAGCAGGGGAATCACTTAGAGGGTGTTGGAGGTTGGGGGACAAGGGCAGGGGATAAGGAGGGGAAGGAGAGCCCAGTAGAGTGAAATCTGGTGACTCAAGGAGAACAGAGGGTGTAGGAGGAGGAGGAGCAGAGGATTTGAGAGTTCCTGGGGGAAGGAGTCAGAGTGGGGGCAGGGGCAAGAAAGGCTTCACCCATGGAAAAGGAGATATGCAGAGTTCCCGCCGAGTTAAGATATATGGCTGTTGATCCAGATGGCTATGTGGCCCCGGCTGAAAGACAATATCTCTGACTTTTTTAAATTAGTGGGAAGTAGAAAGATCCTTCTAGGGGTAATCCAAATCCAAAGGTGGGCCATTCTGAAGCACAGAGAGTCTGCCACATCCGGGGCTTTACTGAAAAAGAAAGATTCTGAGCCCTTAAGCGGACTTTGGTCCAGTGATCAAGGATCAGGGAAAGAGGCATTGAAGTGCTCTGTCCCATAATGAAAGATACACAAACAGTTAAAGCAATGAAACATGACACAGACAAGACAAGGCAATGAAGATAGGCAATGGACGTCCAACACTGAGACCAGGACTGAGGAGCCTGCAAAACCCGATTGACTGGCAATACTGAATCCGAAAAAAAATATCACTGAGTCCAGAAGACTATCTCGTCCCCATAAATTTACGGGAAGATGATCCAATACATATGGCTGTAGAGTTCCTTCACATCCTCAGGATCCTTCCAATCTAATACCATTGCACTTCTATGGGGATTAGACGCCACTCCTAGGCCTCGAAGCGTTTGAGTGGCTTGTTGTAACGGCCAATGTTTTGGCCATTCTTGACGAGAGATGATGCTAAGGTCTGCATCTGTATCCAGTAGCCCATTAAATTTATGCCCTTGAATATTTAGTTTTAGCATGGGGCCAGAATCTAAATTTAAAGAAAGCATAGCCCAATCTACACCTGTTGGAGCCTAATCACTTGGAACCTCTTTCTACAGTACAACTGGAAAATTTTTCATGTAGGCTGGGTATTATTAGTAACTGTGCTATTCTATCTCCTGGTGAAATTACTGATATACCCTTTGGAGAACTGGCTATAATTTTTATTTCACCTTCATAGTCGAGATCAATTACCCCAGGACTTATCATAAGTCCTTTTAGAGTAGAAGAGCTGCGTCCCAATAATAAGCCTACTGTTCCTTTGGGAAGAGGTCCTTTTACCCATGTGGAAATGTATTGAACTCCCATCTCTGCAGTTAGTACTGCTCTGGCGGAGGCACAGATGTCCAACCCTGAGCTCCCTCTGGTTTGTCTGATGAGGGACCTGATGGACAATGTGTCCTGGGCACTACCCTGATGGGGTTGCTGGGTTTCTCCAGTGCTGCGTATATTTGTGGTTTTGGGCCCCGGAGCATTGAGCCCCCTTGTCCATTTTTGGCAATGGAGCTCCATGTCTTTGTCCACAATATTGTGGATAAACACCTGGTCCTTGTTCGTTTTTTGATAATGGTGTACCCTCTATGGTGGTTTGAGAACAGCATTCATTAGCCCAAAGTCTCCCTCTACGGCATCGTGGACAAATACCTGGTATTCTACTCCTTTGATACCTAGTTTTGTTAAACCCTCCTCCTATGGGACAATTCCTTTTAAAATGTCCTGTTTCTTCACAATTGTAGCATGTTCTTGGCCTGGCATCTAAAGCCTGTTTTACTGCAGCTGCCACAATTTGCCCTTGTTCATTAATGTCTCTGGCATCTAAAGCCTGTTTTACTGCAGCTTCCACGACTTGCTCTTGTTCTTTAATGTCTCTACATAATTTAATATATGTGTTTAAATCTTCATGTTTCCATGGTCTAATGATATCATTACACCAAAGATTCGCTTGCTCATAAGCCACTTGTTTTAGTAATGGCATTGCTTGTTGTGTATTTCCAAAAACTCTGGTAGCTGTTTGAATAAGCCTATCTACAAATTCAGCATAAGGTTCATTAGCTCCTTGTATTACCTTAGATGATTAACCTTGTAAACCTCCATGCCCTTGTAAAGTCTTCCATGCCTTAATTGCATCTAACAATTTACTGAACACTCTTTCAGTTTTTTTTTTTTTAATAATTTCTGATTCCGCATTTCTACTATAATACAACCCAACAAGATGACACCAAACAAAACAGCTCCTCAGGAATAGCCGTCAGAGCCCAACTGCCACCACAGGTTTCCCACAAGCCTCTCCCTCAAACACAAGTCTCCTCCTCTTGAGGCCGATTGGCTGGGTCGCATGGGCGGAGCCAAAAAAGTCCCCCAATGAGCAGTTCCGTGGTCTGAAAGGGCAGGGAACCAGCCCAATGTGCATCACCACAGAGGAGCAAATCAGCTGGATGATGCTGGGGCCGCTGTGAGCCAATCATCAGCCGGCAGATGGAAGTTTGCTGGCAGCTGCAAGTTTACTGGGGCTCCTTTGGCTGTGGCTCTCAACAGATTATTCTCAGAAATATTTAACCACCTAAAATACATATTTGTTTCCTAGTACTGAAAACTAACTTCAGTGAATGGTCCTTATATATCCTAATATTTCTATAGTAACTGACCAAGTTTAACATCAATGCAGTTAGATTCCTATGGGACATGAAATGTATTTTGAGGTTCATTTTTATTCCACACTGATACATTACTATTTCTTAAGTTTATGGACATCATAGGATATAACCTTTCATCCACAAATTCACAAATTTATAGGCATGTGGTTCACTTTCAATCACTTCCTCTTTCAGAAAACATGTATTCCTCTATGATTCTTCAGTGGTCTTTTCAATAGACTTCTTTCTAAAAACATTATTTTCGATTCTATACTCATTTTTGAAGCAAAACTCACACACTCTTCATGATAAACCGTAACCCTAATATTACCATTAGATGTATAACTGGTTGGAATGAATGTATATATATCAATATAAGATTTCCTATATATTTTCAAATATAATTTCAATGCATTATTTAAAGTTGGAACCAGTTATATAATTAATTCACAATATGGTCTATTCATGCATCATCTCTTATTCATCAACACAGGGTACGCCTATTTTATCCGCAATACTAATTTATAAGTTTTCAAAATATTGCTCCTCATATTGGTGGAAGAAATACTCATGTAATCTGATCTAAATATATATTTTACCACAGTAATATTCTTGACACAAAATGCAAAGGTCACACTTATGATTGTACTAAAGCCTAAATTTAAAGTGAGCATGGATTACTAAAAACCTCCATGTCTAGGTTCCCTAATACGCTCAAATGTCAATCCTATTGGTGACTAAATAATTGTTTCTTCCTAAGATTATATATTCAACCTCAACCCTGTTGAAAATGTCTAATCCTATCACTCACTTTAGACGTTGCCTGATTTCCTAATGTGTCTATTGATACATATTTACTCTCTTTCCTACATATTTTCCCCAGTTCATCATTGTGACTGACTCTTCACATGTGCTGATATTTACATTCACTCTCTAACTAAAACCCTATTGCTAAAGAACTTTTGGTCGAACTCCTAGACTCACTCTTCTTCCTAATCCTACTGACAATCTTCCTAATCCTTTGGACTATCCCTTTTGGACTGGATGATCTCTTCTAAATTCAGTGATCTGAGGTACAGCATCCTATGCCATTGTAAATGAATTTATCTGAGACCTCGGTACAGAACATAATTCAAGCTTAGTATGCCAATCAATTGCCAAATGCCCTTCTGGGCTTCAAATCTTACCTAGATTTCTGTTTTTGTACTTATATTTCAAGTCTATATTCTTATAAGTATCACAGGTTCCCAAACCATTATTCATCCAGCAGAATGATTCCTAACCAAAATCGAACATGCTATTAACCCTAACCATACAATGTTCCGTCAATCTAACTTTACAGAAGAGCAGGGACCAAGTTGGTCTTACAATACAGGAATGTAGGGGATCTTCCATCTGGTGAAAACCTCAAAGGTCCATGCAGAAATGATGCATGGAGAAGATTTAGGCAGCTATTTAGGACCTGAGAGAGCAAAAGTCATCTTCCATGGCAAACAACCTAATCAGGATGAAGGGATGTTTCTGAATCAGCCTCTCTCTTCTTAATGTAGAGAAGTCGGACCAAACCAGGCCTTTGTGGAGAGCTGTTCCAGGTGCCTGTGGTTTCTATACCATTCTAATTTGTGAATGTGTCACAGGAAATAGGGGCAGCCTCCATCTTATGAGAACCTAGGAAGCAACTGTTAGGACATATTGGTGGCCAAGTCAGTGACCTCATTCAGTTCCTGAAGGAAGTGACCTCACATACTTCCTTGGTGATGGAATTCTCTGAATTTGGGATCCTGGAAGCCAGGCACCCAGAGCCATTACCCGTCCAAGTCCCAGTGGTCTCACTTGTTTGGATTTACCAAGGATAGAATCAGTCTTTCTAGGTACCTATTCATGTGAAGGTGGCCAAATTCCAAGAAAGCTCTGAAGAGGGGCCTTTACTGACAAGACTGGAATTGGCTCACCACTGCCTCCTGACAACTTCACAGAGTTGGTGAATGACACCAGATCTGAGACAGGAAAGGCCATTTCGGAGGAACATCGTATGGCCTACCAGTCAGAGGACACTCAGAAGAGTCACAGACCTACTTGGGGGAAGGAGGTGCCTGGGTGTGTGGATATCAGTTTGTGGTTTTGTCTCATGTTCTGAGAATAGGTAAAAAAACGTGATTTATTTCTTTTGGAATGGACTGTTTCTAATAAGTCATTTGACATGGTGAGTGTTTCTATTTCTGTGTATCCCACTGTGTCCGTGGTTGTACACATTAGAAAAGAGAATGCATCAATGAATATGTCCTGTGTAGTAGAATGCCTCCCACCAATCAACCTGTCCAATTTATGAAAGGACTGTGGCTTGCCTTACCAATGGGAAACACCTACAACCTTCCTAAGTTCCTGTTTTCTTCCAGAATTCTGGCCACTAGCCAGAATAGGCTCATCATTTTTTATCCATGATATGTACCACCTCCAATCACTGTGACATGACCATGTACTGAATAGCTGAAGGGAATGGCATGGAGAGCATCTCAGAAAACTCAGATATCAGTGTGGCCAGGAAACTCTCAGTGGAGAAACCGTGCTTTGGGCCTTTTGCTTACATTTTGTTCTGTTGCCCTGAATGTCAGGAAGGTATTTGCCTCTGGCCACCCCTTTGTGAAGACTGAAAAAAACAGTTATCAAATGGAAATGAATGAGGATCACCTGTGGCTTTTGGCATAATTGCTTTGGAAAGGGAGGTGTCTGAATCAGCCACTTGGCCCTGTGTGAGGCTCCAGCTTAGCACATGATGGATCTAAAGAAAGATCCCGTGTGTGCATCCAAAACCAAAATGGCAAAAAGATCAGTCATTGTGGATGAAGTCTCTAGCCTTTTTCTGTGATGTTCCTGACTCCATCAAGTGAGAATAGGGATCCTTTGGGTCAAATGAGTTCTTCAAAGCCCTGCAGAAGTGCTTGGGTTTTCTCATGACTCCAAACCACATAAAGAATCTATATCTGACATTCAGTAGGCCTCAAAATAGAGAAGCAGAGGAGTATTAATGGCAGGTCTATTTAATCCCTCCTGGTTCACAGGAATGGTGTCCAGGCCACCCTGACTTTAGGCAAATGAGGGCCAAGGGTGCTCATTTTGGTCACTGTCTTGGGCTGCGCCCCTCATGGAAACCTTCAGCCAGAGGTTATGATGAGTGTCTATATGGAGAAGATGAGGGCCTTGTGGGAGTGTTTAGGTTTTAATTTTGGTCATTTGTGTGGCGATTGGAAGAAATGACTGGGTCCAACTGGGCTTGAACTCTGGTGTGAGTTCAAGGGGACTTAGAGACTGAGTTCTGGAACTAAACTCAGAGAAGTATTGCCATGAATTGTGTTGGGATTTTAGCAGGCCACACATGAGAGTCGCCCTTATAAACTGAGATCTAGGTCCAGGGTGGCTTTCCACAGAGCACTGAGAATCTCAGCCTGGATATCACATGATTTTTTCTGAAACACTTGGCAGGCATACTTGAGCGTCAAAACACACATGGACCTCACATTGTAGACCTCAATAGTCCTGGATTTCTGTGACCTTTTGGCCACTCCTTGGGAAGACTTGCCTGTGAGAGTTTTCCAGAGGTTTCATTGAAATGAGCTTTCTCACCATTTAATGTTTCCTGAAAAAATTGAAACCAACAGTGCCTCCAACCTCATGCTTGAATAATGTCTCGATAAATACCATGAAATTTTTTAAATTCCTTTGACCAGGTTGCACAGGAGAACCTTTGGATGTACTGTTGCTGACGATGAGTGTACCAGACAGTTCCTTGATTGACTAAGTTTCATGAAAATGGTGTAGAACAGAGATGCCAGTAAGTTCAAGCCTGCTGATTAGTGGACCTAGAGCAGAGATGTGCAGTTTTGTGATAAAACTTCTGTCGTGGGGCCTTGTGGATCTGCCTTTGACTTCCAAATGGCATGTGGCTGACATGGTGCATCCAGCAGACCCTTATATGTAAAGGGATCTTTTTATAAGAAGAGGTTTAAGGGAAATGTTCACAATCAGGTTATTATGGTCAAGGGGGCAAACTATGTGGGCTAGAAACCTGGTTGGTGCATTCTCCTGCTGACCCTGACCCACCACACATGACAGAACTCCCTCCAGCACTGTGTTCCAGTTGAGCTCCTTGTATTCCATGAAGCAAATACCAAATTCCCAGTGCAGCACCAAGAATCACTACGAAATGTGGAGGATGACCAAATGGTTTCACAGACAACATGTGGATACACTTAGCTCCCCGTGGCCACAGTTTACCTACAAAGAGAGAATTCAGCACTGCTGCCTCATGTTCATTGGAAAATAAGAAACCATATCCACAAGGTCAAAGAGATGAAGACCCAGCTTTGATGGTCTCCCTAGAAAGGAAGCTAAAGCTCCTGACAACAACATATGTTTTAAGTGCCCAACCTCAGAGACAGTTTCTCAAGAAGTCTTTAGGCAGGCAGAGGTCCATGTTTGTGGAGTTTTTACCCTGTCCCTTACTTTTGGAAACTCCTCTACCACTTCCAAGGTTGTAAACTCCTGATCGTATTCCATTCCAGATATGTAGTCACGGATTTTCTAACTCTTCTCCTCTAATTGTGTCTTACTTGGGGCGAAGGTGATATCTAGGTGTTGTTCTTGATGAGAGTGGGAAGATTTTTGTGTACCACATATTTGCATACACATTGGATTCATTTTCCTATTTTCCATTCGATATACTGAATCCCTGACACTAACTCACACCCTACTAGACTCTGATTACTAATCCTAATATGATGGAGGAAAGTAACCCAAACATTATAGAAACATAAGCAGTTCAGAGGAGGCATGGTGTATAGTTGGACTTGCTTTTTGCATGATAAATGGTAGGTGTTATAAATATAGTCAATTGTTAATTGAAATAGTTCTCCATTGTTTTTAATGTTAACTTATTTCTGAATTCCTGTCTCCATTTCTCTGGAGCCTATTCAGCATATGTATTTTTATATGCACATATAGAATCCTACCTGGTATCACACGTACATTTTTGTGAGGTGGCTGACTTTGCAGATACAAATTGTGAGAAGAGATCACTCCTCCTAAACGCTTTTGGATCTTAAAATTCCACCTATGGGTGAGGTTCCTAGTTTAACAACATTATACATAAATCCATGTTCACTAAAATGAATACTTTTTAATCTGTGGATGATATATATTTCATGATAAATTTTGATACGCATATATATTTATATATTGCTACTTTTTAATGTATCTGTGATATATATATATATATATATATATTATACACCCTCCGATTTTTCAAAATATGAAATATATGTGTCTTATATACACTCCCTAAATTTATTCATGTCATGAATGTTGATTTATGATAAAATGTTCACAAGATTATGCTCAGATATATTCATCCACCTGAAATATATATTTGATTCCTAGTACTGAAAACTAACTTTAGTAAATGGTCCTTTCAAATCCTAATGTTTCTACAGTAACTGACCCAGTTTAACATCAATGCAAGTAGATTCCTATGGGACATGATATGTATTTTGACATTCATTTTCATTCAACACTGGTACATTACTATTTTTTTCAGTTTTTGCACATCATAGGATATATATTTCATCCACAAGTTAGTAAATTTATACGTTTTTTTATACTTACAATCACTTCCTGCTTCAGAACACATGTATTCCTCTATGTTTCTTGACTCGTCTTTTCATGAGACTTCTTTCCAAACACATAATTTTTCATTTTCATAATCACTTTTGAAACTAAACTCACACACCCTTCATGATAAAACATAACCCTAATATGACCATTAGATGCATTACTCGTTGGAATGAATGATTGTATATCAATATAAGATTTCTTATATATTTTCAGATATCAATTCAATCCATGATTTAAAGTGGAAACAGTTATATTATTTATTCACAGTATTGTCAATTCATGCATTACTTCTATATTCATAGACACAGGGAACAACTCTGTGTACCCCCAACACTAATTTATACCTCTTCAAAATATTGCTCCCAGAAATGTTAGAAAAAATATGCATGTCACCTGATCTACATATACATTTTATCACTGTAATATTCTGATCACAAAATGCAAAGGTCAAACTTATGATTGTAGCACATCCTAAATGGAAAGTGATCCTGGATTATTAAAAACATCCATGTCCAGGTTGCCTAATGCTCTCCAATGTCAATCATATTTGTGACTACATATTTGTTTCTTCCTAAGATTATATATTGAAACTCAACCTGGTTGATCATGTCTAATCCTATCATTCACTTTATACATTGCCTGATTTCATAATGTGTGTATTGATATCTGATTTCCTACATATTTTCTCCAGTTCATCATTGTGACTGACTCTTCACATGTGCTGACATTTACATTCACTCTCTAACCGAAACCCTATTGCTAAGGAACTTTTGTTCCAAAACCTATACACAGTCTTCTTCCTAAACCTACCAACTATATTCCTAATCCTACCGACTATCCCTTTTTGAATGCATGTTCTCTTCTACATTTAATTATCCAAGTAAAGGTCGGGTGAGGTCGAAGGAAGAGACCACCAAGAGACTATCTCATGCAACAGCAAAGGGTTTATTGGGGGTCCAGCATGCTGATGCTCAGAGCTCACTTGAATAGAGTAGAGAGCCCTTAGGACAGCTTAAGCAGAGCTTATACACTTTCCTTGGTGACGGCAGGGAGGGAAGTTTATTGATGGGTCAGGGCGAGTGGTCAGTTTGCATGCAACCCACTGAGGGAGCACATTCTGCAGTTAGTCAGTTGGGGACAGCATACTCTGGGAACAAGATTAGCAAACATTTCTCAAGATTTCAACAGTGTTTTGTTAAGCATACAGGAAAAAAGGAAGTGAAAAGTGCCTATTTTATTAACCTTTCATTCCCCACTTCTTCTTCTGGCTACTTTTAATCATAAAAGTGATCATTGCGGGGTGTCACATTCTATGTTTGCTAGTGGGGTATTACCATAAGTTTAACTCGTCCAATTTGAGCTTGGAGAAAAGAAATTACACGGTTGAGCAAACAGGGTTTTATAGTTAGCAATAATATGAGGATTATTATTGAAATGGCCAGGGTTGATAAATGTGTAGTTAACCAGGGGGACTGTGTGAACCAAGACTCAAACCACCCTTTTTGGGCCTCTCTCTCTCAATGACACTCTTCAAGGCATCTTTTTAATTTACTCCTAGATTTTTTTAAAACTCCAGTATGGTCGGCAAAAACACAAGATTCTCCATCAATGCAGAACCAAGGCCCCCTTCTCTCATGAAGAGGAGGTTCAACCCTCGCCTGTTCTGTAAAACAACTTCAGAGAGAGAGGTTAAAGATTCCTGCAAAGCCAAGATGGAGGTTCCTAATATCTTTAAGTTTTGGTCTATTGCTGCTTCTAATTGTGTCATTTGTTGTATCCCATGGACCAAGGCAGTGGTTCTTGTGCTCACGCCTGCAGCAACTCCTATTCCTAATAGGATGGCTAAAGTGATGGATATATGTTCTCAGTGGAACCGGGTTTTATGCCCCCTTATTTGATCTTCAAATGAACCTGCATTATGATAAAGCACTCTGGGAAACCTCTGCACCTTTACAAAATTAATCACATCGTCTTGACAATTTCATGAAAACATAAACAATGTTTAAGTCTATAGAATAATACTGTTGTAGAGACGGACATGGCAAGGCACCTAAGATACTACCAAAAACAGGGAAACTTTCCATTTTATTTGCAACCGGATTCAGAGGGCATTACTTCTGTTATAATCAATTAATTCCCTGAAAACCACGTTTAGGTAGTTTCAGAATTTTGTACCCAACATATAAGGGAAGGGGCGCAGAAGTTCACAGCCTGCAGAAGTTCACAAAAAGCAGATTTTTTCTGTTTTTTTCCTCTGTTCTGGGCAAGTTAACTTTTCAAGGCCACCTGGGTGAAGGAGAGCTTTTTCTTGCCTTTATTTTTCCCCCTTCCAGCTGTTACCATGGAGCCC
The DNA here is from genome assembly GCF_048772815.1 of Callospermophilus lateralis. Classification (NCBI taxonomy): domain Eukaryota; kingdom Metazoa; phylum Chordata; class Mammalia; order Rodentia; family Sciuridae; genus Callospermophilus; species Callospermophilus lateralis. Next base: position 77,396 of record NW_027513914.1, read on the forward strand.
AGTTGGTAACTTCTTTATCTTAGAAATGTAGCCATCTCTGTGAAGCCCCAGCTCAATGCCAAAGGCCTTGTTCACATATTTTGTGAAAAACTAGTAAGGGGGTGTCTAACTTAGGAGTGCTGATATTTTTAGCCAGTGGCCAAGTACAACAGGGCAACAGGAAAAGAGGAAGTTTATCTACTTTGAAGTCTTTCATGGGGACTCTTTTGCTGAAAGTCTTAAAGTCAGCCATGCTGAAGACTTCTGTAGAATTTCAGTTAATGTTTTTCTGTGGGCCTGGAACAGAGGGGGGAGATGGGGAAGGCGTGGCTTTGAGCAGCTCCGTGGATCTGAGAATGAGGTAGCAGAGATGTGAAAGAATACTGGGAAAGGGGTTTGTGATTTTCCTAGCAACAAAAAGGTGAGCAGTAGAACAGGTAGAGCAGAGGGGAAGATGGGAGTTAGTATCCCTAAAAGCCTGTGAGGGACTTTAAATTCTTAGTAATCTGTTTTCAGTGATGACAAAGAAACTTTAAAGGCCATTTTCACTAAATCTTGGATAGGGGTCTGAGGGTTCTCCTCAGCTGGTTTGAGCTTTGGGTTAGCTGGTAAGAGGAACTGGTGGGACCCGGTGTGGGCATTGACTGGAGAAGAGAGGAGTGATTCGGTGGAGGGTTACCTTAGTACCTGCTACCTCAGCAAGGGGGCAATGGTCTTAGATCCGGCGGAGGTTTGGGTTTTTGATCTAGTAATTGGAGGGGAGAAATCATGATGCTGAGGTGAGAGTGACAGCAGAGAGTCTGGAGCAGAAGGCTGAGTGTGAGGACCTATTGGAGTACCATAGTTCAGGATGTGAGCGAAGGAGGGAAAAGGCCTCCACATAGGGAAATCTCCTTTCACCCTTTTGAGGACTTTCAGAAGTTAAAAAGGTCAGGCAGAATTTGAGGATCTAGAGACCCCTCTAGGGGCCATCGGTTTTGGTGATCTAATTGGTAATAGGGCCAATGCTGTGTACAGAATTTGATGAGGAGTTTGGGTTCCATCATGCACTGCCTGTATGATCACAACCCTATGACTTACAGAAGAAGTCGGCATTCCCCCCACACAACCGTGACTCTTTGTGGCTTTGGTAGTCCACCGGGCAAACATAGTAATCTAGGCTAGCCAACCTGCATCTGGCTTGCGTGTCCCTACATCCATAATGATTGTTTCCATTATCAATGGTGCAGAATGGATTTAATGGAAATTTAGTGGGATCCTCTTCACCAGGTATATCCCAAAAGGAAAGACCTATAGCCAGCTGACAAATGTCTGGGTGGATAGATGTCCACCAAGTCCCTAAGTGGGCTGTATGCGAGATAGATCATACTTCTTTACCAGTAGGATTTGTGATCAGCCATCGCTGCTGAACGGGTTGAAGAGGTTTAGGACTACTGGTGGTCAAGGGGAGAGTGTATAGCCTTAGACACAGGGTAAATACACAATTTGAAAGTTTTACCAATTTTTTCCTGTTTCAAGCCAGAGTCTGGACAGGGTCAGGCTTGAGATGAGAGGTATGGATCCAGGAAGTGATTCTTTCTACCTTTACCGCTGTAGGTGTTATAAGTAGCACCTTGTATCGTCATTTCCAGTGGGGTTCCAGGGATGACACCTGATGTCGACTTACATAGATGAAGTCTCTTACTTGATATCGATGTAGAGTCCACTCGTCCCCAGGTTGATAGGCATTGGCCATCTGTTTTCACAGGTATCCCTGAGTTCTTTCAAGAGCTTTAATTCAGTCAAGCAATGGGGTGTGGAAGGAATTGTTAGGTCTTAGAGTTGGGGTTAGGTCCCTTACTGAAGGAGGGGCACCATGGACAATTTCATAGGGGGTGAGGTTACACGAAGAAACAGAGGGAGTATTTCTTCCATGAAATAGTGCATAAGGCAGGAGCATAGTACAATCTATTATGCAGGTTTCTAAGCTTAATTTCGTTATGGTCTCTTTAATGGTTCTATTCATTCTTTCTACCTGTCCTGAACTCGGTGGTCTATAAGCACAATGTAACTTTTAATTAATCCCCAGGGTTTGGCCTAACCCCTGACTTACCTGGGCTACAAACGCCAGTCCATTATCAGACCTTATTACTTAAGGCAGGCCGTATCTTGTAAAAATATCTTTCAGGATCTTCTTGACGACCATTTGCGCTGTTTCGTTTTTTTTTCTTTTTTCCTGGAAAAGGCTTCAATCCATCCTCAAAATATATCTACAAAGACTAGGCGATATTTAATTTCAAACCTTGCTGGCTTAATTTTAGTAAATTCCACTTCCCAGAATTGTCCTGGTCTGGTTCCTCGTAGGTGCTTTTTTGCAGGAAGCTTGGAATGGTAAGCATTTTCCATGACAGACCTAACAGGCTTTTGTTACCCATTCAGTTATTTCCTTTTGCTTTGAGTCGGTTAGTAAAAAACTCTGTTCTTGATCCTTCAGGAATGAATGCAATTTCTTTGAACCAAGTTGAGTGAGTTGATGTACATTTTCTACTGACATATATAGAGCCGTGACTATAGGAGTTTTTACTGAAGGATTTAGAAATTCCACTTGTGGTCCTTCAGGGTTAAAAGTTATTTTGGCCCGGAGCTTGGTGAGCAGATCTCTGCCCATCAATGGGGCCGGGCATTCTGGCATTACTAAGAACGAGTGATGGATTTTTCCTTTCCCCTGGTCCATGGTCCTCTTAGTTGTCCAAGCCCGATATTTTCTGCCATTAGCCCCTTGAATTAGAGACCTTTTATTTGATAGAGAGACCAATGGGGCCTTAAGGGCAGAGTATATTGCCCCTGTATCCACTTCAAAGTTTGCTGGGGTCCCCTCCACTTCAAAATTTACCCTGAACTCTCGGAGGGGATCTGAGCCCCAACGTTCTTAGTCATCTTCCAGAGTCAGAATGGCTGGCTAGAGTGGCTGTCTCTTTCAATGGCACTCTTTGAAGCAGTGTCCTTTTTCTTTACAGTAGGCACATTAAATTGAGGCCAGGGGTGGCCTCTAGTATGGGCCCCGATATCCATTCCTGTCTCCATGTTTCTTATTTCTGGCCTATTTGTTGTTGTGACCAGGACCTTAGTCAATGCCTTAGTCTGTCTTTTGTTTCTTTTATCCTCCCTTTGCTCCCTACTCTTCCTCAGTTTCTCTCTTATAGTATACCTTCTCGGCTACTCTGACTAAATCTCTCAAAGTCATATCTTGTAATCCATCTAAGCATTGTAACTTTCTTTTAATATCCAGGGCAGCTTGCCCATAAAGGCCATCTTGACAGATGCCTTTTGATCCTCTGCCTGAGGATCGAAAGGAGTATATCTCCTATATGCCTCCATAATTCTCTCTAAAAACATAGAGGGAGATTCATCAGGCCCTTGAATAATCTTTCTTAACTTGGCAAAATTTGTTAGTCGCCTAGCGGCCACTAAGATATCCACAATTAGAGACCAGCGATAAGTGGACAGATGCTCCCTACCTTCAAAGGTGTTGGGGTCCCAGTTTCGTCGATTCAAGGGAAATCCGGGTTGAATATGTTGGGAAGTTTTGTCGGTCACCCATCTGGTCAGAGGATATTTTCTCCAGCATCCAGGAGGATTCTCTTTTGTTTGTCTATCATGAAGAGACAACCCTAGGTGTTGTTGACAGTCATCCCAAGTAGGCTGGTGTGAAAACATCAATGACTCAACCACACCTAGGAGCCGGGTGGGGTCCTCGGTAAAAGGGGGATATTTATTTTTCCAGTTATATTGGTCTGAAGAGGAGAAAGGTTAATACTGGTAGGCTTGCATTTTTCCCCCAAGGCCGTTGTCAATCATTGGCCCCTAGGGATGAGGGGGAGCATCATTCGAGTTCCAGGTTTTTCAATCATTCACTGCTGGTGAGTACCTTTAGCTGGGCTAGCTTCCTCCAGAGGAGGAGGGGCTGTGTGTGCTGTGGGGAAATTATCTGGAGGGCGCTGGGCTGGCTTATCTTCCTCCAATGGTGGAGAGGTTGAGTCAGCAGCAGGGGAATCACTTAGAGGGTGTTGGTCTTTGGGGGACGTGGGCAGGAGATAAGGAGGGGGACGAGAGTCCAGTAGAGTCAAATCTTGTGACTCAGGGAGAACAGAGGGTGGAGGAGGAGGAGAAGCAGAGGGTTTGAGAGATCATGGAGGAAGGAGTAGGAGCGGGGGTAGGGGCAAGGAAATGCTTCACCCATGGAGGAGATTTGCAGAGGTCCTGCCAAGTTAAGATATATGGCTGTTGATCCGGATGGATATGTGGCCCTGGCTGAAAGACAATATCCTCTGACTTTTTAAATTAGTGGGAAGTAGAAAGATCCTTCTAGGGGCCATCCGAATCCAAAGGTGGGCCATTCTGAGGCACAGAGAGTCTGCCAGGTCCAGAATTTTACTGAAAAAGAAAGATTCTGAGCCCTTAAGGGTACTTTGGTCCAGTGATCAAGGGTCAGGGACAGAGGCATTGAAGTGCTCTGTCCCATAATGAAAGATACACAAACAGTAAAAGCGATGACACACGACACAGACAAGACAAGAAAATAAAGACAGACAATGGAACTTCCAACACTGAGACCAGGACTAAGTATCTGGCCAAACCCGATGGGCTGGCGATACCGAATCTGAAACAAAATATCACTGAGTTTAGGAGACTATTGCTCCTCGATTTCCCGAGTACTCTGGTGCATCCCCCAGGGATGTGGCCTGTGGCTCTGTGACACGTATGTCAGCCACCATCGGAGAGAGGTCACACTCTTCATTGACAGCCATTTTGCGAAGCCCTAACCTGAAACCTGAAACCAGAAAGAGGCACCATACATACCCCAAGAGGAGCCTGTTGGGGTCTCTCGTTCGCCGCTGCCGGATCTCACTGGAACCTCCATATGTAAAGGTCAGACGAGCATTGGTTGAAGAGACCACCAAAAGACTGTCTCATGCAAAAGCAAAGGGTTTATTGGGGGTCCAGCATGCTGGGGCTCAGAGCTCACTTGAATAGAGCAGAGAGCCCTGAGAACAGCTTAAGCAGAGCTTATATACTTTGCTTGGAGAGGGCAGAGAGGGAACTTTATTGTTTGGTCTGGGCGAGTGAGCAGTTTGCGTGCAACCGGGTGAATGAGTACATTCTGCAGGTTGGCAGTTGGGGACAGCACATTCTGGGAACAAGATTAGCAAACAGTTCTCAAGATTTCAAAAGTGTTTTGTTAAGCATACAGAAAAACGGGAAGTGACATTTACCTATTTTACTAAATTTTCATTACCAAATATACTTTGCCAGATTTCCTAATGTCTCTGTTGAAATCTGCTTTCCTACATATTTTCCCCATTTCATCATTGTGACTGACTCTTCACATGTGCTGACATTTACATTCACTCTATACCCGAAACCCCATAGCTAAAGAACTTTTGGTGCAAATCCTATACTCACTCTCCGTTCTAAACTTACCGACTATCGTCCTAATCCTACCGACTATTCTTTTTTTTTAAATTTTTTTTTCTTAAAGAATGAGTTAGAGAGAGAGGGAGAGAGAGAGAGAATTTTTTAACATTTATTTTTTTTTAGTACTTGGCAGACACAACATCTTTGTTTGTACATGGTGCTGAGTATCGAACTCGGGCCGCACGCATGCCAGGCGAGCGCGCTACCACTTGAGCCACATCCCCAGCCCCCCGACTATCCCTTTATGACTGGAAGTTCTCTTTGACAATAAATAATCCAAAGTACAAGGTCCTATGCATTTGTATATTGATTTATCTGAGACATCTGTGCAGAAAATAAATCAATGCTAAATATTGCAATCAAGGACCCAACGCCCTTCTGGGCTTCAAATATTACCTTTATTTCTGTTTTCGTGCTTATATATATATATTCTTGAAAATATCGAAGGTTCGCCATACCATTATTCATCCAGCAGAATGATTCCTAACCCCAATCGAAACTGTTATTAACCCTAACCATACACTCTTCCCTCAATCTAACTTTACAGAAGAGCAGGGACAGAGTTGGTCTTACAATACAGGAATTTACGGTTTCTTCCAACTGCTGAGAAACTCAAAGGTCCACGCAAAAATGATCCCTGGAGAAGTTGTAGGCACATATGTACGAACTGAGAGAGCAAAAGTCATCTTCCATTGAAAACAACCTGGTCAGGATGAAGGGATGTGTCTGAATCAGCCTCTCTCTTCTTAATATGGAGAAGAAGGACCAAACTAGGCCAGTGTGGAGAGCACTTCCAGGGTGCCTATGGTTGATATACCATTCTAACTTGTGAAAGTGTCACAGGATGTAGGGGCAGCCTCCATTTTATGGGACACGTTGAAGCAACTGTTAGGACAAAGTGGTTGCCAAGGCAGTGACCTCATTCAGATCTTAAAGGAAGTGACCTCACCTAACATCCTTTGTGATGGAACTCTCTGAACTTGGGATCCAGGAAGCCAGGCACCAAAATTCAGTCTCAGTCCAAGTCCCAGTCGCAGTGGTTTCAATTGTTCAGATTTACCAAGGACAGAGTCAGTGTTTGTTGGTACCTACGGAGGTGAGGATGCCCAAATGCCAGGAAAGCTCTGAAGAGTGGCCTTTCCTGAGAAAGCAGTTAGTGGATCACCGCTGGCTCCTGAGAACTTCACAGTGTTGACCAAGGAGACCAGATCTGAGACAGGACAGGCCATTTCGGGGTAACATAGTATGGCCCACCAATCAGAGGACACTATGGATAGTCACAGACTGACTTGGGGGAAGAAGGTGTCTTTGTGGATGTGGGTGTTGGTTTGTGGTTTTGTCTCATGTTGTGAGAATAGGTAATAAAGGCGGTTTTTTGGTTTGAAGTGAATTGTTTCTAATAAGTCTTTTGAAAAGGCGAGTGTTTCTAAGTCTGTGTATCCCACTGTGTCCGTGGTTCTAGACATTAGAAAAGAGAATGCATCAATGGATGTCTCCTGTCTAGTAGAAATCTTCCCAACATTCATCCTGCCAATTTATGAATGGACTGCGGCTTGCCTTATGAATGGGCAACACCTACTATCTTCCTAAGATTCTATTTTGTTCCTGAATCCACTCCACTCTCCAGAATAGGCTCATGGTTATGTGTCCAATATATATACCACCTCCAAGCTCTGTGACATGGCCATGTACTGGATAGCTAAAGGGAATGGCGAGCATCTCAGAAAACTCAGATATCAGTGTGACCAGGAAAGTCTCAGTGGAGAAATCCTGCTTTGGGCCATTTGCTTACCTATTGTTCTGTTGCCCTGAATTTCAGGAAGCTTTTTGCCTCAGACCACCCCTTTGTGAAGCCTGAAGAAATGAGTTGTCAAATGCAAATGAATGGGCATCACCTGTGGCTCTTTGCTTGATTGCTTTGTAAAGGGATGTGTCTGAATCAGCCTCATGACCCTATGTGAGGCTGTGGCTTAGATTCTTAGAACCTGATGGATCTAAAGAAAGATACCATGTGTGCATCCAAAACCAAAATGGCCAAATGAGCAGTCATTGTAGATTAAGTCTTTTGCTTTCCTCTGTTAGGTTCCTGAAATCCATCAAGTGAGAATAGGGATAATTTGGGTCAAATGAGTTCTTCAAACCCTGCAGTGACTAGCCCAGAGGTGCTTGGCTTTTCTCATGACTCCAAATCACATAAAGAATCTATACCTGAAAGTAAGTAGGCCCCAAATTGGAGATGCAGAGCAGTATTAAGTGCAGGCCTATTTAATCACTCTTGGTTCTCAGGAAGGGTGTCCAGGCAACCCTGACTTTAGGCAAATGAGGGGCAAGGAAACTTATTTGGATACTTTCTTTGTCTGCACCCCTCATGGAAATTTCCAGCCAGAGGTTATGATAAGTGTCTATATGGAGGATGTTGAGGGCCATGTGGGAGTGTTTTGGTTTTAATTCTGGTCATTTGTGTGGCGGTTGAAAGAGATGACTTAGTTCACCTGGGCTTGAACTCTGGTGTTATTCCCCTTAGAGACTGAATTCTGGAACTGTCCTCAGAGAAGTATTGCCATGAATTGTGCTGGGATTTTAGGAGGCAATACATGAGAGTCACCCTGAAATCTGAGATCTAGGCCAAGGTGGCTTCCACAGAGCACTGGGAATCTCAGCCAGAATTTCACGTGATTTTATTCTGAAAGTCTTGGCAGCCATAATTGAGAGTCAAAACACACATGGACCTCACATTTTAGACCTCAATGGGCCTGGATTCATTTGAAATATTGGCCACTCTTTGGGAAGCCTTGCCTGTGAGAGTTCTCCAGAGATTTCTTTGAAATGAGCTTCCTCACCATTTAATGTTTCCTAAATAAATTGAAACCCACAGTGCCTCCAACTTCATCTTTGAAAAATAGCTATGTACATACCATGGATTTTTTGAAATTTCCATGACCAGGTGGCAATGGAGAAACTTTGGATGACTTGTTGCTGATCATGAGTGTACCAGACTGTGCTTGGATTTACTTGGTTTCATGAAAACAGTGTAGAAAAGAGATCCCTGTAAGTTGGAGACTGCTGAGTAGTGGGCCTAGAGCAGTGGTGTGCAGGTATGTGATAAAACATCTGTGGTGGTACCATGTGGATCTGCCCTTGGATTCCAAATGGCTTGAGACTGACATGGTGATGTCAGCAGACCCTTATATATAAAAGCATCTTGTTATATGGAGAGGTTTCAGGGCAATCTTCAGAATCAGATTGCTATGGACAAGCGGGCAAGCTATGTGGGGTAGAAGCCTGGTTGGTGCATTTTCCTGCAGACCTTGACACACCACACGTGACAGAACTCCCTTCATAACTGGTACCTGTTGAACTCCTTGTATTTCCTGAAGCAAATACAAAATTTACCATGCAGAAGCAAGAAACACCTCGAAAAGTGGAAGATGATCAAATGGCTTCACAGTCCACATGGGGAGACACTTAGACCCCAGTGGCGACAGTTTACCTACAAAGAGAGAATTCAGCACTGCTTCCTCATGTTCATTGGAAAATAAAAAAAAAAAAAAAACATATCCTCCAGGTCACAGAGATCAGACCCAGCTTTGTTGGTCTCACTAGAAAGGATGCTAAAATTCCTGACAACAACATATATTTCAAGTGCCCAACCTCAGAGGCAGTTTCTCAAGAGTCTTTAGGCCCAATGAGCTCCATGTTTGTGGAGTGTTTACCCTGTCCCTTACTTTTGGAAACTCCTCTACCACATCCAATATTGTGAACTCCTGAATATTTTCCATTTCAGATATGTATTCACAGATTTCCTAACTCTTCTTCTCTAATCGTGTCTTATTTGGGGCAAAGGTAATGTAAAGGCAATGTTCTGGATGAGAGTGGGAATATTTTTGTGTAGCACATATTTGCATACACATTGGATTCATTTTCCTATTTTCCATTCGAATTACTGAATTCCTGACACTAACCCATACCCTAATAGACTCTGACTACTAATCCTAAAATGATGGACAAAAATAACCAAACAGAATGGAAATGAAAGCAGTTCAGAGAAGGCATGGTGTATAGTTGGACTTTCCTTTTGCATGATAAAGTGTAGGTGTTATAAATCTAGTCAATTTTTAATTGAAATAGATCTCCATGTGTTTTTAAAGATAACAAATATGTGAATTCCTGTCTCCCTTTCTCTGTAGCCTGTTCAGCACATGTATTTTTATATGTAAATATAGAAACATAACTGGTATCACACGTACATCCTTGTGAGTTTGGCTGTCTTGGGAGATACAAATCATGGGAAAAGATCACTCCTCCTAAACGCTGTTGGAACTTAAAATTCAACCTATGGGTGAACTTTCTAGTTGAACAATATTATACATAAATCCATGTTCAGTAAAATGATTATTTTTGGATCTGTGGATGATATATGTTTCATAGTGAATTTCGATTGGCATGCATATTGATACATTTTAGTGTCTGTGTGTGTGTGTGTGTGTGTGTGTGTGTGTATATACATAAATGCACACACACACACATATCTATATATATATATACACTCTCAAGATTTTTAAAAATATGAAATATATGTTTCTTATTATACACTCCCTAAATTCATTCGTGTTCATATATGTAAATTTATAGTCAACATTTCACAAGATTATTCTCATAAAAATTCATCCACTTGAAATACGTATTTGTTTCCTACTACTTAAAACTAACTTCAGTGAATAGTCCATACAAATCATAATATTTCTACAGTAACTGACACAGTTTAGCATCAATGCAAGTAGATTCCTATGGGATATGATGTGTATTTTGACGTTCATTTTCATTCAACACTGGTGCATTACTATTTTTTCAGTTTTTGCACATCATAGGATATATATTTCATCCACAAGTTAGGAAATTTATAGGCTTTTTTATACTTACCATCAAATCCTGCTTCAGAACATATGAATTCCTCTATATTTCTTGACTCATCTTTTTATGAGATTTCTTTCCAAACACATTATTTTCCATTTCCATGATAACTTTTGAAGCTAAACTCACACACCCTTCATGATAAAACATAACCCTAATATTACCATTAGATGTATAACTCGTTGGAATGAATAATTGTATATCAATATAAGATTTCTTACGTATTTTCAGATATCAATTCAATCCATGATTTAAAGTGGAAACAGTATATTATTTATTCACAGTATTGTCAATTCATGCATTTCTTCTACATTCATAGACACAGGGTACAACTCTGTGTACCCCCATTACTAAGTTATATCTCTTCAAAATATTGCTCCAAGAAATGTTAGAAGAAATACTCATGTCACCTGATCTACATATACATTTTATCACAGTAATATTCTGATCACAAAATGCAAAGGTCACACTTATGATTGTAGCAAATCCTAGATGGAAAGTGATCCTGGATTACTAAAAACATCCATGTCCAGGTTGCCTAATGCTCTCCAATGTCAATCATATTGGTGACTACATATTTGTTTCTTCCTAAGATTATATATTGAAACTCAACCTTATTGATAATGTCTAATCCTATCATTCACTTTATACTTTGCCTGGTTTCATAATGTGTGTATTGATATCTGATTTCCTACATACTTTTCCCAGTTCATCATTGTGACTGACTCTCCACATGTGCTGAAATTTACATTCACTCTCTAACCGAAAACCTAGGGCTATTGAACTTTTGGTCCAAATCCAATACTCACTCTTCTTCCGAAACAGACCGACTATCTTTCTAATCCTAACAACTATCCCTTTTTGACTGGATGAACTCTTCTACATTCAATCATCCAGGTTACAAGGTGATATGCCATTGTATATTGATTTATCTGAGACATCTGTGCGAACGAAATTCAATGCTAAGTATTCCAATCAAGGACCCAATGCCCTTCTGGGCTTAAAATCTTACCTAGATTTCTGTTTTCATACTTATATTTCACATCTATATTCTTATAAATTTCCCAGGTTCCCAATACCATTATTCATCCAGCAGAATGATTCCTAACTCAAATCGAACATGTTATTAACCCTAATCATACATTGTTCCCTCAATCTAACTTTATAGAAGAACAGGGAAGGGGTTGGTCTTAATATAGAGGAATATAGGGGATCTTCCACCCGCTGAGACCCTCAAAGGTCCATGCAGAAATTATCCCTGGGGAAGATGAAGGCAGCTATAAAGGACCTGAGAGGGCAAAAGTCATCTTCTAAGGCAAACAACCTGGTTAGGATGAAGGGATGTGTGTGAATCAGGCTCTCTCTTCTTAATGTAGAGAAGATGGACCAAACCAGTTCTGTGTGAGAGCTGTTCCTGGGTGCCAATGGTTGATATACCATTCTAAGTTGTGAAAGTGTCACAGAAAGTAGGGGCAGCCTCCATCTCATGGGACCCTTTGAAGGAACTGTTAGGACAAAGTGGTTGCCAAACCAGTGACCTCATTCAGTTCTGAACGGAAGTGACCTATCTCACTTCCTTGGTCTTGAAACACTCTGAACTTGGAATCCCGGAAGCCAGGCACACAGAACCAGTCCCAGACCCAGTCCCAGTGGGCTCACTTGTTTGGTTTTACCAAGGACAGAATCAGTCTTTCTTGGTACCTACTGATTTGAGAATGGCCAAATGCCAGGAGAGCTTTGGAGAGTGGCCTTCCCTGAGAAAGAAGGTAGTGGCTCAAAGCTGGCTCCTGACAACTTCAAAGAGTTGGCCAAAAATTCCAGCTCTGAGACAGTACAGGGCATTTTGGGGGAACATAGTATGGTACAACAGTCAGAGGAAATTCCGAGAGTCAAAGAACTACTTGGGCGAAGAAAGTCCTATGTTGTTGTGGGTGTGAGTTTGTTGTTTTGTCTCATGTTCTGAGAATTGGTAGGAAAGGCAGTTTGTTTGATTTGAAGTGTACTGTTTCTAGTAAGTCGTTTGACAAGGCAAGTGTTTCTATGTCTATGTATCCCACTGTGTTTGTAGTTGTAGACATTAGAAAACATAATGCATCAATGAATGTGTCCTGTCTAGTACAATGCTTCCCAAAATTCATACTGCCCGATTCATGATTGGACTGCAGCTTTCCTTATGGATGGGTAGCAATGACTAACTTCCTAATTTCCTGTTTTATTCCTGAATTCTGGCCACTCTCCGGAATAGGCTCATGGTTTTCTGTCCAAGATATGTACCACCTCCAAGCTCTGTGACATGGCCATGTACTGGAGAGCTGAAGGAAATGGGAGCATCTCAGGAAACTCAGATATCAGTGTGAACAGTAAAGACTATGTGGAGAAACCCTGCTTTGGGAATTTTGCTTACCTATGGTTCTGGTGCTGTGAATATCTAGAAGGTCTTTGCCTTAGGCCACCCCTTTGTGAATCCTGAAGAAAGAGTTTTCAAATGGAAATGAATAGGCATCACCTGTGGCTCTTTGTTTTATTGCTTTGTAAAGAGATGTGTCTTAATCAGCATATTTTCCCAGTGTGATTATTTGGAGAAGTAGATCAGTATTAATGGCAGGCCTATTTGATCACTCCTGGTTAACAGGAAGGGTTTCCAGGCCACCCTGACTTTAGACAAATTAGAGGCAAGGGAGATTATTTTGGGCACTGTCTTGGTATGCACCCCTCATGGAAACCTCAACCCAGGGGTTATGATGAGTGTCTATATAAAAGAAGATGAGGGCCATGTGGGAGTGTTTTGGTATTAATTGTGGTCAGTTGTGTGGCAGTAGGAAGAGATTCCTGGATCAACCTGGGCTTGAACTATGGTGTGATTCCCCTTAGAGACTGAGTTTTGGAACTGAACTCAGAGAAGTATTACCATGAATTCTGTTGGGATATTAGAAGGCCACGCATGAGAATTGCCCTTGGAGACTGAGATTTAGGCCCAGGATGGCTTTCCACAGAGCACTGGGAATCTCAGCTAGGATATCACATGATTTTATTCTGAAAAACTTGGCAGCCATACTTGAGAGTCAAATCACACATGGAACTCACATTGTAGACCTCAATGGGCCAGGCTTCATTTGACCTTTTGGCCACTCTTTGGGAAGACTTGCCTGTGAGAGTTCTCCTGAGCTTTCATTGAAATGAGCTTCCTCACCATTTAATGGTTCCTGAATGAATTGAAACCCACAGTGACACCAACTTCATCCTTGAAAAATGGCTAGATAAATACCATGGAATATTTGAAATTCCCAAGAGCAGGTGGCACTGGAGAATCTTTGGATGTTCTGTTGCTGATCATGAGTGTGCCAGACAGTGCCTTGATTTACTGGGTTTCATGAAAATGGTGTAGAATAAAGGTGCCAGTACGTTGGAACCTGCTTAGTAGTGGGCCTAGAGCAGTGGTTTGCAGGTGTATGATAAAACATCTGTGATGGGGCCACATGGATCTGCCATTGGCTTCCAAATGCCTTGTGACTGACATGGTGCAGCCAGCAGACCCTTATATGTTAAGGCATCTTGTTACATTGAGAGGTTTTAGGGCAATGTTCAGAATTGGGTTGCTGCAGACAAGGAGGCAAGCTTTGTTGAATAGAAGCCTTGTTGGGGCATTCTCCTGCACACCCTGACCCACCACACGTGAGAGTACTCCCTCCAGCACTGTGTCCCCGTTGAACTCATGGTATTTACTGATGCCAATACCAAACTCCCAGTGCAGCAGTAAGAATCACCAGGAAAAGTGGAGGATGACCAAAGGGCTTTTCAGTCCATACGAGGAGACACTTAGCTCCCAGTGGCCACAGTTTACCTACAATGAGGGAATTCAGAACTGCTGCCTCATGTTCACTAGAAAATAAGAAACCATGTCCTTCAGGTCACATATATGCAGATCCAGCTTTGATTGTCTCACTACAAAGGAAGCTGAAGCTCCTGACAACAACATATATTACAAGGTCCCAACTTCAAAGGCAGTTTCTCAAAGAGTCATTAGGCCAGCAGAACTCCATATTTGTGGAGTATTTACCCTATCCCATACTTTTGGAAATTTCTCTACCGCCTCCAAGGCTGTGAACTCCTGAGCATTTTCATTTCCACATACGTATTCACAGATTTTCTAACTCTTCTCTACTAATTGTGTCTTAATTGGGGCGAAGGTTATGTCAAGGCATTGTTCTGGATGAGAGTGGGATGATTTTTGTGTAGCACATATTTGCATACACATTAGATTCATTTTCATATTTTCCATTTGAAATACTGAATCCCTGACATTAACCCATAACCTACTAGACTCTGACTACTAATCCTAATATGATGGAGAACAAGAAACCTAACAGAATAGAAATACAGGCCGTTCATAGGAGGCATGGTGTATACTTGGACTTCCCTTCTGCTTTATCAAGGGTATGTGTTATAAATCTAGTAAACTTTTCATTGTAATAGTTCTCCATGAGTTTTTAAAGTTAACACATATGTAAGTTTCTGTCTCCCATTCTCTGTAGCCTATTCATCACATGTATTTTTTATGCATATTTAGAATCCTACCTGGTATCACAAGTACATTTTTGTAAGCTCGCTGATTTTGAAAGATACATATTGTGATAAGATATCACTTCCCCTAAATAAAGATGGAACTGAAAATTAAACCTATTGGTGAATTTCCTAGATGAACAACATTATATATAAATCGATGTTCAGTAAAATGAATATTTTTGGATATGTGGATGATATGTATTACACGGTGAATTTTGATTAGCATTTATATTGCTACATTATAATGTCTGCGTGTGAGTATCTATCTATCTATCTATCTATATATATATATATACTGTCCAGATTTTTCAAAATATGAAATATATATGTCTTATTATACACTCCCTAAATTCACTCATGTTTCTATATATGGTTTATAATCAACTTTTCACAAGATAATTCTCAGAAATATTCATCCGCCTGAAATACATATTTATTTCCTAGTACTGAAAACTAACTTCAGTGAATGGAGCTTACAAATCCTAATATTTCTACAGTAACTGAATCAGTTTAACATCAATGCAAGTAGAATCCTACGGGACATGATGTGTATTTTGAAGTTTATTTTTATTCAATATTGGTACATTATTATTTTTTCAGTTTATGGACATCATAGGATATATCATTTCATCCACAAGTTCAAAAATTTATAGGCATTTGTTTCACTTTCAATCACTTCCTGCTTCAGAACACATGTATTCCTCTAAGTTTCTTGACTGGTCTTTTCATGAGATTTTATGCCAAACACATTAATTTTGATTTTCATAATCACTTTTGAAGCAAAAGTCACATACCATTCATATTAATTATCAATCTGATATTACCATTAGATGTACAACTGGTTTGAATGAATGATTGTATGTCAAAATAAGATTTCTTATATCTTTTCAGATATCAATTCTATCCATTATTTAAAGTGGAACCAGTTATATTATTTATTCACACTATGGTCTATTCATGCATTATCTCTATATTCATAGACACAGTGTACACCTCTTTGTACCCCCAATACTAATTTATACGTCTTCAAAATATTGCTCCATGAAATGGTGGATGTGGACTCATGTCACCTGATCTTTATATACATTTAATCACAGAAATATTCTGGACACAAAATGCAAAGGTCACACTTATGATTGTATAAAAGCCCAAATGGAAAGAAAACATGGATTACTAAAAACATCCATGTCCAGGTTCCCTAATGCTCTCAAATGTCAATCCTATTGGTGACTACATATGTGTTTCTTCTTAAAATTATATATTCAAACTCAACCCAATTGAAAATGTCTAATCCTATCCCTCACTTTATACTTTGCCTGATTTCATTATGTCTCTATTGCTATCTGCTTTCCTACATATATTCCCCAGTTCATCATTGTGACTGACTCTTCACATGTGCTGACATTTACATTCACACCCTAATAAATAACATATTGCTAAAGAACTTTTGTTCCAAATCCAATACTCACTCTTCTTCCTAAACATACTAACTATCTTCTTAATCCTACCGAGTATCCCTTTTTGACTGGATGTTCTCTTCTACATTCAATCATTCAAGGTACAAGGTCTTATGCTATTGTATATTGATTTATCTGAGACATCGGTGCAGAATGTAATTCAACGCTAAGTATCACAATTAAGGGCCCAATGCCCTTCTGGGCTTCAAATCTTACTTAGATTTCTTTTTTCATACATATATTTCATCTCTATATTCTTAAAATAATCACAAGTTTCCAATACCATTATTCATGCAGCAGAATAATTCCTAACCCAAATGGAACATGTTATTAACACTAACCATACACTGTTTGTGTTAATAACATGTTTACAGAAGAGCAGGGACAGTGTTGATCTTACAATACAGGAATGTAGTGGATCTTCCATCTGCTGAGAACCTCAAAGCTCCATGCAGAAATGATCCCTGGAGAAGA
This sequence comes from Callospermophilus lateralis, assembly GCF_048772815.1. Lineage (NCBI taxonomy): Eukaryota > Metazoa > Chordata > Mammalia > Rodentia > Sciuridae > Callospermophilus > Callospermophilus lateralis. The sequence goes on from NW_027513914.1 coordinate 94,234, forward strand.
TGTAGGCAGGTATGAAGGACCTGAGAGAGCAAAAGTTATCTTCCATTGCAAACAACCTGGTCAGGATGAAGGGATGTTTCTGAATCAGCCTCTCTCATCTTAATGTAGAGAAGATGGACCAAACCAAGACTGTGTGGAGAGCTCTTCCTGGTTCCCTATGGTTGATATACCATTCTAACTTGTGAAAGTGTCACAGGAAGTAGGAGCAGCCTCCATCTCATGGGACCGTTGGAAGAAACTCTTAGGACAAAGTGGTTGCCGAGGCAGTGATCTCATTCAGTTCCTGAAGGAAATGACCTCAAAGCACTTCCTTATTGATGGAACTCTCTGAACATGGGATCCAGGACGCCAGGCACCCAGATCCAGTCCCAGTCCCAGTCCCAGTGGTCTCACTTGTTTGGATTTACCAAGGACAGAATCAGTCTTTCTTGTTACCTACTAAGGTGAGGAAGCCAAATGCCTGGAAAGCTTGGAAGAGGGGTTTTTCCTGGAAAAGCAGGTAGTGGCTCACTCCTGGCTCCTGACAACTTCACAGAGTTGGCCAAGGAGACCAGATCTGGGACAGGACAGGACATTTCGGGGGAACATAGTATGGCCCACCAGTCAGAGGATACTCCGGATAGTCTCATACCTATTTGGGGGAAGAAGGTGTCATTGTCGGTGTGGGTGTGGGTTTGTGGTTTTGCCCCATGTTCTGAGAATAGGAAGAAAAGCCAGTTTGTTTGGTTTGGAGTGAACTGTTTTTAGTAAGTCGTTTAACAAGGCAAGTGTTTCTGGGTCTGTGTATCACACTGTGTCCGTGGTTGTAGACATTAGAAAAGAGAATGCATCAATGGATATGTCCTGTCTAGTAGAAAGCTTCCCAGCATTCATCCTGCCCATTTTATGAATGGACTGTGGATTGCCTTATTAATGGGCAATACCTGCTACCTTCTTAAGTTGCTGTTTTCCTCCAGAATTCTGGACACTCTCCAGAATAGGCTCATGGTTTTGTGTCTAAGTTATGTACCACACCCAAGCTCTGTGACAAGGCAATGTTCTGGATAGCTGAAGGAAATGACGAGCATCTGAGAAAACCAGATATCAGTTGACCAGGAAAGTCTCAGTGGAGAAACCCTGCTTTGGGCCATTTGCTTGCCTATTGTTCTGTTGCCCTGAGAGTCAGGAAGTCTTTGTCTCACACCACCCCTTTGTGAATCCTAAAGAAAATAGTTTTCAAATGGAAATAAATAGGCTTCACCTTTGGCTCTTTACTTAATTTATTTGGAAAGAGTTGTGTCTGAATCAGCCTCTTGGCCCAGTGTGATTCTTTGACTTAGATTCTCAGCACCTGATGGATCTAAAGAAAGATCCCATGTGTGCATCCAAATCAAAAATGGCAAAAAGAGCTGTAATTGTGGATGAAGTCTTCTGCCTTCCTCTGTAAGGTTCCTGAATTCCATCAAGTGAGAATAGGGATCATTTGGGTCAGATGAGTTCGTCAAAGCCCTTCTGAGGCTATCCCGTAGGTGCTTAGGTTTTCTCATCACTCCAATTCACATAAAGTATCTTTAAGCGACACTCAATAGGCCTCAAATGGGAAAAGTGGAGCAGTATGACAGGCAGGCCTTTTTGATCACTCCTGGTACAAAGGAAGGGTGTCCAGGCCACCCTGAATTTAGGCAAATGAGGAGCAACAGAGCTTATTTTGGACACTGTCTTGGGCTGCGTCCCTCATGGACACCTCCAGCCAGAGGTTATGATGAGTGTCAATATGGAAGAAGATGAGGACCATGTGGGAGAATTTCGGTTTTATTGTGGTCATTTGTGTGGCAGTTGGAAGAGATGACTGGGTCCACCTGGGCTTGAACTCTGGTGTGATTCCCCTTAGAGACTGAGTTCTGGAACTCACCTCAGAGAAGTATTGCTATGAATTGTGTTGGTATTTGAGGAAGCCACGCATGAGAGTCATCCTTGGAAACTGAGATGAAGGCCCAGGGTAGCTTTCCACAGGGCACTCTGATCTCAACCAGGATATCACATGATTTTATTCTGAAAGACTTGGAAGCCATTGTTGAGAGTCAAAACAGACAATGACATCACATTTTAGACCTCAATGGCCCTGGCTTCATGTGACCTTTTGGCCACTCTTTGGGAAGCCTTGCCCGTGAGAATTCTCCAGAACTTACATTGAAATGAGTTTCCTCAACATTTAATGGTTCCTGAATGAATTGAAACCCACAGTGCATCCAACTTCATCCGTGAAAAATGGCTAGATAAATACCATGAAAATTTTCAATTTCCTATGACCAGGTGGCACTGGAGAACCATTGGATATTCTGTTGCTGATCATGAGTGTACCAGACAGTGCCTTGATTGATTGGGTTTCATGAAAATAAGTTGGAGCCTGCTGAGTAGTTGTCCTAGAGTAGTGGTTGGCAGGTGTGTGAAAAAACATCTATGGTGGGGCCATGTGGATCTGCCATTGGCTTCCAAATGGCTTGTGACTGACATGGTGCAATCAGCAGACCCTCCTATGCAAAGGCATCTTGTTATATGGTGACGTTTCAGGGCAATGTTTACAATAAGGTTGCTATGTTTAAGGGGGCAAGTTATGTGGGATAGAAGCCTGGTTGGTGCATTCTCTGCATACCCTAACGCACCACGCCTGAGAGAACTCGCTCCAGCACTGTGTCCCAGTTGAACTCCTTGGATTCCATGAAGCAATTACTAAACTCCCAATGCAACAGCAATAAACACATATAGAATCCTACCTGGTACCACACCTACATTCTTGTGAGGTGAACGACTTGGCAGATACAAATTGTGAGAGAAGATCACTCCTCCTAAACGCTGTTGGAACTGAAAATATAACCAATGGGTGAGCTTCCTAGTTTTACAACATTATATATAAATCCATGTTCAGTAAAATGAATATTTTTAGATCTGTGAATGATATATATATATTTCATGATGAATTTCGAATAGCATATATATTGCTAGTTTTTAATGTGTGTGTGTGTGTATATATATGTGTGTGTGTGTGTGTGTGTATATATATATATATATATATATATATATATATATATATATATATACATACATACACACATTCTCCAGATTTTTCAAAATATGAAATATTTGTATCTTAATATACACTCCCTTAATTCATTCATATTCATGTATGTGGATTTATGATCATCTTTTCTAAATATTATTCTCAGAAATATTCATCCACCTGAAATACTTTTTTGTTTTTAGTACTGAAAACTAACTTCAGTGAATGTTGCATACAAATCCTAATATATCTAGAGTAACTGACCCAGTTTAACCTCAATGCAAGAAGATTCATATGGAACATGATGTGTATTTTGATGTTCATTTTAATTCAACACTGGTACATTACTATTTCTTCAGTTTATGCACATCATAGGATATATATTTCATCAAAAAGATCACAAAATTATAGGCATTTTTTCACTTTCAATCACTTCCTACTTTAGAACACATGTATTCTTCCATATTTCTTGACTGGTCTTCTCAAGATTCTTTTTTACAAACACATTATTTTCGATTTTTATAATCACATTGAAGCAAAACTCACACACCCTTCATGATAAACCATAACCCTAATATTAACATTGATGTATAACTTGTTGGAATGAATGATTGTATATCAATATACGATTTTTTATATTTTCAGATATCAATTCAATCCACCATTTAAAGTGGAACCAGTTATATTACTTATTCACAGTTGGTCTATTCATGCATTATCTCTATATTCATAGACACCGGGTACACCTGTTTGTACCCCAAATACTAATTTATAAGTCTTCAAAATATTGCTCCCAAAAATGGTGGAAGAAATACTTATGTCACCCGATCTATATATACATGTTATCACAGTAATATTCTGGACACAAAATTCAAAGGTCAAACTTATATTTGTACCAAAGCCTAAATGGAAAGTGAACATGGAGTACTAAAAACATCAATGTCCAATTTGCCTATTGCTCTCAAATATCAATCCTATTGATGACTACATATTCGTTTCTTCCTAAGATTATATATTCAAACTCAACCCTGTTGAAAATGTCTAATCCTATCACTGACTTTAAACTTTTCCTGATTTTGTAATGTCTGTATTGATATCTGCATTCCAACATATTTTCTCCAATTCATCATTGTGACTGACTCTTCACTTGTGTTGACATTTACATTCACTCTGTAACCGAAACCCTATTGCTAAAGAACTTTTGTTCCAAATTTTATACTCACTTTTCTTCCTAAACCTACCGACTATCTTCCTAATTTTACCAACTATCACTTTTGAATGGATGTTCTCATCTACATTCAATCATTAAAGTAAATGTAGGGCGAGTGTCAGAGGATGAGACCACCAAGAGACTATCTCATGCAATAGAAAGGGTTTATTTGGGGTCCAGAATGCTGGGGCTTAGAGCTCACTTGAATAGAGCAGAGAGCCCTGAGAACATCTTAAGCAGAACTTATATAATTTTCTTGGAGAGGGCAGGGAGGGAAGTTTATTGATGGGTCAGGGCGAGTTAGCGGTTTGTGTGTAAACGCGTGAGGGAGTACATTCTGCAGTTTGGCAGTTGGGGACAGCACATTCTGGGAACAAGATTAGGAAACATTTCTCAACATTTCAACAGTGTTTTGTTAAGCATACAGAAAAACAGGAAGTGACAAGTACATATTTTATTAACATTTCATTCCCCACTTCTTCTTCTGGCTACTTTTAATCATAAAAGTGATTGTTGGGGGGTGTCACATTTTATGTATGCTAGTGGGGTATTAACATAAGTTTAACTTGTCCAATTTGAGCTTGGAGAAAAGAAATTACATGGTTGAGAAACAGGGTTTTATAGTAAGCAATAAAATGAGGATTATTATTGGACCGGCCAGGGTTGATTAAAACGTAGTTAACCAGGGGGACTGTGTAAACCAAGACTCAAACCACCAATTTTGGGTTTCTATCTCTCTTTGATGCTCTTCAAGGCATCTTTTTAATTTACTCATAGGGTTTGTTACAACTCCAGTATGGTCGACATAAAAAAAAAAAAAAAAAAAAAAAAAAAAAAACATTCTTTCCTCAATGCAGCACAAAGGCTCCCTTCTCTCATGAAATGGAGGTCCAAACCTCGACTTTTCTGTAAAACAACTTCAAAGAGAGAGGTAAAAGATTCCTGCAAAGTTGTGATGGAATTTTCTAATATCTTTAAGTTTTGATCTATTGCTTCTTCTAATTGGGTCATTTGTTGTGTCCCATGGACCAGGGCAGTGGTTCCTGTGCGAACCCAGGCAGCAACTCCTATTCATAATAGAATGGCTAAGGTGAGAGATATATGTTCCCAACTGAACCGGGTTGTATGCCCCTCTATTTGATCTTCCAATGAACCTGCGTCATAATAGAGCCCTCTGGGAAACATCTGCACCATTACACAATTAATCACTTCTGTTGACCATTTCATAAAAACATGAACAACGTTTAAGTATATAGAATTATATTGTTGTAGGGACGGACAAGGCAAGGCACCTAAGATAGCACTAAAGACAAGGAAACAGTCATATTTGGTTGCAACCAGATTCAGAGGGCATTGCTTCTGTTGTAATCAATTAATCCCCTGAAACCCAAGTTTAGGTAGTTTCAGAATTTTGTACCCAACATGTAAGGGAAGGGGCTCTGAAGTTCACAGTCTGCAGAAGTTCTCAAAGAGCAGTTTTTGTTTCTGATTTTTCCTCAGTTCTGGGCAAGTTAAATTTTCAAGGACACCTGGGTGGGGGAGAGCGTTTTTTTCCCTTTTTTCCCCCCTGCCAGCTGTTTCCATGGAGCCCAGTTTGTAACTTATTCATCTTAGCAATGTAGCCATCTCTATGAAGCCCCAGCTAAAGGACAGAAGCCTTGATCACATATGTTGTGAAAAACTAGTAAGGGTGTGTCTAGCTCAGGAGTGCTGATTTTTTTCAGCCAGTTGCCAGGTAGACCAGGGCAACACAAAAAGAGGAAGTTTATCTACACTGAACTCTTTTATAGGGACTCTTTTGCTGAAAGTCCTAAAGTTAGCCATGGTGAAAACTTCTGGATAAGGTCAGTTAAGACTTTCCTGTGGGCCTGGTACAGAGGGGGAAGACGGGGAATGCAGGGCTGAGAGCAGCTCTTTGGATCTGAGAATGAGGAAGGAGAGATGTAAAAAAATAATGGAAAAGGGTTTTGAGATCTTCCTAGCAACAAAAACATGAGTAGTAGAACGGGTAGAACAGAGGGGGAGATGGGAGTGAGTATCCCAAAAAGCCTGTAAGGGACCTTAAATTCTTAGTAACCTGTTTTCAGTGATGGCAAAGCAACTTTAAAGGCCATTTTCATTACATCTTGGATAGGGGTCTGAGGGCTCTTCTCAGCTGGTTTGAGCTTTGGGTTAGCTGGTAAGAGGACCTGGTGGGACCCAGTGTGGGCACGGACAGGAGAAGAGAGGAGTGAGTGAGTGGAGGGTTACCTCAGTACCTGCTACCTCAGCAAGGGGGCAATGGTCTGAGAAACGGTGGAGGTTTGGATTTTTAATATAGTAATTGGAGGGGAGAAATCAAGTTGATGAGGTGGGAGTGACAACAGAGAGTCTAGAGCAGAAGGCTGAGGGTGAGCATGTATTGGAGAAGCATAGTTCACGATGTGAGCAAAGGAGAGAAAAGGCCTCCACATAGAGGAATCTCCTTTCACCCTTTTGAGCACTTGCAGAAGTTAAAAAGGTCACACAGAATTTGAGGATCTAGAGACCCCTCTGGGGGCCATCGGTTTTGGTTGTCTAATTGGTAATATGGCCAATGCTGTGTAGAGAATTTCATGAGTAGTTTGGGTTCCATGTGGCAGTCCCTGTATGCTCACATCCCCATGACTTACAGAAGATGTCGGCGTTCCCCGCACACAGCCTTGACTGTTTGTGGCTTTGATAGTACACTGGGCAAACATAGTAATCTAGGCTAGCCAACCAGCATCTGGCTCGCGTGTCCCTACATCAATAATGTTTGTTTCCATTATCTATGGTATGGAAGGAATTTAATGGAATTTTAGTGGGATCCTCTTCATTAGGGATATCCCAATCGGGAAGACCTATACGCAGCTGACAAATGTCTGGCTGGAGAGATGGCCACCAGGTCCCTAAGCGGGCTGTATGCAAGATAGACCATACTTCCGTTCCAGTAGGATTTGTGATCAGCCATCGCTGCTGAACAGGCTTATGAGGGTTAGGACTACTGGTGGTCAAGGGGAGAGTCTATAGCCTTATCCACACAGCGAATCCACAATTTGAAAGGGTTTCCAGTCTTTTCCAGTTTCCAGCCAGAGTCTGGACAGGGCACAGGCTTGAGATGAGAGGTAGGGATCCAGGAAGTGATTTTGACTACCTTTACCCTGTAGGTGTTATAAGTAGCACCTGGTATGGTCCTTTTCAGGGGAGTTCCAGGGATGACACCAGATGTCGTCTTACATAGACGAAGTCTCTACTTGATATTGCTGTAGAGTCCCCTCATCCCCAGGTTGGCAGGCAGTGGCCATCTGTTTTCACAGGTATCCCTGAGTTCTTTCAAGAGCTTTAAGTCTGTTAAGCAAGGGGGTGTGGAAGGAATCGTTAGGTCTTAGAGTTGGGGTAGGTCCCTTACTGGAGGAGGGACACCATAGAGAATTTCACAGGGTGTGAGGTTACACAAAGAAATAGATTGAGTATTTCTTGCATGAAACAGTACATAAAGCAGGAGCATAGTCCAATCTTTTATGCCGGTCTCTAAGTTTAATTTCGTTATGGTCTCTAATGGTTCTATTCATTCTTTCTACCTGTCCTGAACTCGGGGGTCTGTAAACACAATGTAACTTCCAATTAATCCCCAGGGTCCTTGCTAACCTCTGAGTTACCTGGGCCACGAACCCCGGTCCATTATCAGACCCTATTACTTTAGGCAGGCCGTACCTTGGAAAAATATCTTCCAGGATCTTCTTGACCACCATTTGCGCTGTTTCATTTTTTTTTCTTTTCTTTTTTTTTTTTGGGGGGGGGGCTTCAATCCATCCTGAAAATGTATCTACAAAGACTAGGAGATATTTAAGTCCATTCCTTGCTGGCTTAATTTCAGTAAAGTCCACTTCCCAGAATTGTCCTGGTCTGGTTCCTCGTAGGTGCTTTCCTGCAGGAAGCTTGGAAGGGTAAGAATTAACCAATTGATGGACCCAACAGGCTTTTGTTATCCATTCAGTTGTTTCCTTTCACTGTGAGTTGGTTAATGGAAAACTCTGTTCTTGATCCTTCAGAAATGAATGCAGTTTCTTTGAACCAAGGTGAGTGATTTGATGTACATTTTCTACTGACATAGTTAGAGCCGTGATTATAGGAGTTTTTACTGAAGGATTTAGAAATTCCATTTGGGGGCCTTCAGGGTAAAAAGTTATTTTGGCCCAGAGCTTTGTGAGCAGATCTCTGCCAATCAATGGGGCCGTGCATTCTGGGATTACTAGGAATGAGTGATGGATTTTTCCTTTCCTCTGGTCCATGGTCCTCTTAGTTGTCCAAGCCCGATATTTACTGCCATTAGCCCCTTGAATTAGAGACCTTTTATTTGATAGAGGTTCCAATGGGGCCTTAAAGGCAGAATATCTTGCCCCTGTATCCCCTTCAAAGTATACTGGGGTCCCCTCCACTTCAAAAGTAACCCTGAGCTCGGGGAGAGGATCTGAGCCCCAACTTTCTTAGTAATCCTACAGAGTCAGAATGTCCAGCTGGCCTGGCTGTCTCTTTCTAGGGCACTCTTTAGCCCAGTGTCCTTTTTTTTAGAGTAGGCACATTGAATTGAGGCCAGGGGTGGCCTCTTGTGTGGGCCCCAGTGTCCCTTCCTGTCTCAATGTTTCTTAATTTCTGGTCTATTTGTTGTTGTGACCAGGATCTTAGTCAATGCCTTAGTCTGTCTTTTGTTTCTTTTATCCTCCCTTTGCTCCCTAGTCTTCCTCAGTTTCTCTCTTATAGTATACCTTCTTGGCTTCTCTGACTAAACCTCTCAAAGTCATATCTTGTAATCCATCTAAGCATTGTAACTGTCTTTTAATATCCAGAACAGCTTGCCCAATAAAGGCCACCATGACAGATGTCTTTTGATTCTCTCCCTGAGGATCGAAAGGATTAAATTTCCTATATGCCTCCATAATTCTCTGTAGGAACATGGAGGGACATTCATCAGTCGCTTGAATAATCTCTCTTACCTTGGCCAAAATAGTTGGTCGCCTAGCGGCCACTAAGATACCCACTATTAGAGCCCGGCAATAAGAGGAAGGATGCTCATTACCTTCATAGGTTTTGGGGTCCCAGTTGGGTCGGTGCAAGGGAAAGGCGGCTTTGCATATGTTTAGAAGTTTTGTCAGTCACCCATCTGGTCCGAGAATATTTTTTTCTAGAATCCAGGAAGATTCTCTTTTGTTCCTCTGTCATGAAGAGAGTCCCTAGGAGTTGTTGGCAGTCATCCCAAGTAGGCTGGTGTGAAAACATCAATGACTCAACCACACCTGAGACCCAGGTGGGGTCCTCGGTAAAAGGGGGATTGTTATTTTTCCAGTTATTTAGGTCTGAAGAGGAGAAAGGTAAATACTGGTAGGCTTGCATTTTTCCCCCATGGTTGTCATCAATCATTGTTCCTTAGAAATGGAGAGGGAGCATCACGTGAGTTCCAGGGATTTCAATCATTCAACGCCGGCAAATTCCTTTAGCGGGGCCAGCAACCTCCAGGAAAGGAGGGGCTGTGTTTTCCGCAGGGGAGTTATCTGGAGTGTGCTGGGCTCGCTTAGCTTCCTCCAATGGCGGAGAGGCTGAGACAGCAGCAGGGGAATTACTTAGAGGGTGTTGGGGGTTGGGGGACGAGGGCAGGGAATAAGTAGTAGGACGAGAGTCCAGTAGAGTAAAATCTTGTGACTCAGGGAGAACAGAGGTTGAAGGAGGAGGAGAAGCAGAAGGTTTGAGAGAGCATGACGGAAAGAGTAGGAGTGGGGGCAGGGGCAAGGAAAAGCTTCACACATGGAGGAGGAGAATTGCAGAGGTCCTGCAAAGTTAAGATATATGTCTCTTGATCCTGATGTCTATGTGGCACTGGCTGAAAGTCAGTATCTCTGACTTTTTAAATTAGTGGGAAGTAGAAAGATCCTTCTAGGGGCCATCTGAATCCAAAGGTGGGCCATTCTGAGGCACAGAGAGTCTGCCAGGTCCAGCGTTTAACTGAAAAAGAAAGATTCTGAGCCCTTAAGCGGACTTTGGTGCAATGATCAAGGGTCAGCTAAAGAGGCATTGAAGTGCTCTATCCCATAATGAAAGATAAACAATCAGTAAAAGCAACGACACACGACACAGACAAGACAATACAATAAAGACAGGCAATGGACGTCCAACACTGAGACCAGGACTGAGTAGCCGGCAAAACCCGATGGGCTGGCAATACCGAATCTGAAACAAAATATCACTGAGTCGAGGAGACTATTGTTCCTTGATTTCCCGAGTCCTCTGGGGAGTCCCCCAGTGACGTGGCCTGTGGCTCTATGACATGTCTCTCAGCCACCGTCGGAGAGAGCTCACACTCTTCATCAACAGCCATTTGCCAAGCCCTAACCTGAAACCTGAAACTAGAAAGAGGCACCTTACATACCCCGAGAGGAGCCCGTTGGGGTCTCTCATATGCCGCTGCTGGATCTCTGTGGAACCTCCATATGTAAAGGTCGGGCGAGCATCCGGGGAAGAAACCACTAAGAGACTGTCTAATGCAAAAGCAAAGGGTTTATTATGGGTCCAGCATGCTGGGGCTCAGAGTTCACTTGAATAGAGCAGAGAGCCCTGAGAACAGCTTAAGCAGAGCTTATATACTTTCCTTGGAGAGGGCAGGGCAGGATGTTTATTGATGGGTCCGGGCGAGTGAGCTGTTTCTGGGCAACCGGGTGAGGAATTACTTTCTGCAGTTTGGCAGCTGAGGACAGCACATTCTGGGAACAAGACTAGCAAACATTTCTCAAGATTTCAACAGTGTTTTATTAAGCATACAGAAAACAGGAAGTGATAAGTACCTATTTTATTAACCTTTCACTACGGACTACACTTTGCCAGATTTCCTAATGTCTCTATTGATATCTGCTTTCCTACATATTTTCCCCAGTTCATCATTGTGACTGACTCTTCACATGTGGTGACATTTACATTCACTCTATACCCAAAACCCTATAGCTAAAAAACTTTTGGTCCAAATCCTATGCTCACTCTCCTTTCTAAACCTACCGACTATCTTCCTAATCCTACTGATTATCCCTTTTTGACTGGAAGTTCTCTTTGACAATCAATCATCCAAAATACACGGACCTTTGCCATTGTATATTGATGTATCTGAGACATCTTTGCAGAAAATAAATCAAAGCTCAGTATCACAATCAAGGTCCCAATGCTCTTCTGGGCTTCAAATCTTACCTAGATTTCTGTTTTCATACTTAATTTTCACCTATATATTCTTGTAAATATCGCAGGTTTTCAATACCATTATTCATCCAGCAGAATGATTCCTAATGCAAATTGAACCTGTTATTAACCCTAACCATACACTGTTCCCTCAATCTAACTTTACAGAAGAGTAGGGACAGAGTAGGTCTTACAATACAGGAATGTAGGGGAACTTCCTATTGCTAAGAAACTCAAAGGTACATGCAAAAATGATCCCTGGAGAAGTTGTAGGCAGCTATGAAGGAACTGAGTGAGCAAAAGTCATCTTCTCTTGCAAACAACCTGGTCAGGATGAAGGGATATGTCTGAATCATCCTCTCTCTTCTTAATGTAGAGAAGAAGGACCAAACCAGGCTGTGTGGAGAGCTGTTCCCGGTTGCCTATGGTTAATATACCATTCTAACTTGTGAAACTGTCACAGAAAGTAGGGGCAGCCTTCATTTCAGGGGACCCTTGTAAGCAACTGTTAGGACAAAGTGGTTGCCAAGGGTGTGAGCTCATTCAGTTCCTGAAGGAAGTGACCTCAGACCTCACCTCACATCCTTGGTGATAGAACTCTCTGAACTTGGGATCAAGGAAGCCAGGCACCCAAATCCCATTCCAGTCCCAGTAGCAGTGGTCTCACTTCTTTGGATTTACCAAGGACAGAATCAGTCTTTGTTGGTACCTATTGATATGAGGATGGCCAAAAGCCAGGAAAGCTCTGAAGAGTGGCCTTTCCTGAGAAAGCAGGTAGTGGATCACCGCTGCTTCCTGACAACTTTACAGAGTTGGCCAAGGAAACCAGATCTGAAACAGGGCAGGCAATTTCAGGGGAACATAGTATGGCCCAATAGTCAGAGGACACTCCGGATAGTCAGAGACCTACTTGGGGGAAGAAGGTGCTTTGTGGGTGTGGGTGTGTGTTTGTGCTTTTGTCTCATGTTCTCAGAATAGGTAGGAATGGCGGTTTGTTTGGTTTGGAGTGAACTGTTTCTAATAAGTGATTTGATAAGGCAAGTGTTTCTATGTCTGTGTATCCCATTGGGTCCGTGGTTGTAAACATTAGAAAAGAGAATGCATGAATGGATGTGTCCTGTCTGGTAGAAAGCTTCCCAGCATTCATCCAGCCGAATATATGAATGCACTGTGACTTCCCTTATCGATGGGCAACACCTGCTATTTTCCTAAGGTCTGGTTTTATTTTTGAATTGTGGCCACTCTCCAGAATAGGCTCATGGTTTTGTGTCCAAGCGAAGTACCACCTTCAAGCTCTGTGACATGGCCATGTACTGGATAGCTGAAGGGAATGGTGAGCAACTAAGAAAACTCAGATATCAGTGTGACCAGTAAAGTCTCAGTGGAAAAACCGTGCTTTGGGCCTTTTGCTTACCTTTTGTTCTATTCCCCTGTATTTCAGGAATTTCTTTGCCTCAGGCCACCCCTTTGTGAAGCTGGAAGAAAACATTTTTCAAATAGAAATGAATGTGCCTCACCTGTGGCTCTTTGCCTAATTGCTTTAGAAAGGGGTGTGTCTGAATCAGCCTCTTGGCCCTGTGTGAGGCTTTGGCTTACATTCTTAGCACCTGAACGATATAAAGAAAGATCCCATGTGTGAATCCAAAACCGAAATGCCCAAAAGAGGAGTCATTGAGCATAAAGTCTCTTGCCTTCCACTGTAAGGTTCCTGACCTCCATCAAGTGAGAATAGGGATCCTTTGGGTCAAATGATTTCTTCAATGCCCTGCACATGCTAGCCCAGAGGTGCTTGTGTTTTCTCATGACTCCAATTCACATAAAGATTCTAAACCCCACTGTCAGTAGGCCTCAAATTGGAGAAGCAGAGCAGTATTACGGCAGGCCTATTTGATCACTCCTGGGTCACAGGAAGGGTGTCCAGGCCACCCTGACATTAGGAAAATAAGGGGCAAGGAAGCCTATTTTGGACACTGTCTTGGGCTGTGTCCTTCATGGAAACTTCCAGGCAGAGGTTAAGATGAGTGTCTATATGCAATAAGATGAGGGTCATGTGGGAATGTTTTGGTTTAATTTTGGTCATTTGTGTTGGGGTTGGAAGAGATGAGTAGGTCAACCAGGACTTGAAATCTGGTCTGATTCCCCTTAGAGACTGAGTTATGGAACTGAACTCAGAGAAGTATTGGCATGAATTGTGTTGAGTTTTTAGGAGGCCACACATGAGACTCGCCCTTGGAAACTGAGACCTAGGCCGAGGGTGGCTTTCCACAGAGCACTGGGAATCTCACCCAGGATATCACAAGATTTTATTCTGAAAGACTTGGCAGCCATAGTCAAAACACACATAGACCTCACACTGTAGACCTCAATGGGCCTGGCTTCATGTGACCTTTTGGCGACTCTTGTGGAAGACTTGCCTGTGAGTGTCCTCCAGAGATTTCATTGAAATGAGCTTCCTCACAATTTAATGGTTCCTAAATGAATTGAAACCTACAGTGCCTCCAACTTCCACCTTGAAAAATGGCTAGATAAATACCATGAAATTTTTGAAATTCCTATGACCAGGTGGCACTGGAGAACCTTTGTATGCCCTGTTGCTGATCATGAGTGTACCAGAAAGTGCCCTAATTGACTGAGTTTCATTAAATTGGTGTAGAACAGAGATGCCAGTAAGTTGAATACTCCTCAATTGTAGGCGCAAGCTGTGGTGTGCATGTTTGTGATAAAACATCCGTGGTGGGGCCATGTGGATCTGCCATTGCTTCCAAATGGCATGTGACTGACGTGGTGCAGCCAGGAAATTCTTATATGTAAATGCATATTGGTATATGGAGAATTTTTAGGGCAATGTTCAGAATCAGGTTGCTATGGACAAGGGGACAATCTATGTGGGCTAGAAGCCTGGTTGGTGCATTCTCCTGCAGACCATGACCCACTACACATGACAGTACTCCCTCCAGCACTGTGTCCCAGTTCAACTCCTTGTATTTCGTGAAGAAAATACCAAACTCCCAGTGCAGCAGCAAGAAACACCACGAAAAGTGGAGAATGACCAAATGCCCTCACAGTCCACACGGGGAGACTCTTAGACCCCAGTGGTCACAGTTTACCTACATAGAGATAATTCAGTACTGTAGCCTAGTGTTCATTGGAAAATAAGAAACCTCGTCCTCCAGGTCTCATAGATGTAGACCCAGCTCTGATGGTCTCACTAGAAAGAAAGCTAAAGCTCCTGACAACAACATATATTTTGAGTTCCCAACCTCAGAGGCAGTTTCTCAAGAAGTCTTTAGGCCAGCAGAGCTCCAAGTTTGTGGAGTGTTTACCTTGTCCCTTACATTTCGAAACTCCTCTACCACATCCAAGGTTGTGAACTTCTTTGCATTTTCCATTCCAGATATATATTCACAGATTTTCTAACTCTTCTCCTCTAATTGTGTCTTATTTGGGGCGAAGGTAATGTGAAGCCATTGTTCTGGATGAGAGTGGGTAATTTATTGTGTAGCCCATATTTGCATACACATTGGATTCATTTTCCTTTTTTCCATTCAAAATACTGAATCCCTGACACTAACCCATGCCCTACTAGACTCTGACTACTAATCCTACTATGATGGAGAATAATAACACAAACAGAATAGAAATACAAGCCGTTCAGAGGAGGCATGGTGTATAGTTGGACTTGCCTTTTGCATGATAAAGCGTAGGTGTTATATGTCTAGTCCATTTTTCATTGAAATAGTTCTCTATGTGTTTTTTTTCCTTTAATTTTTATTGTTGGTTGTTCAAAATTTACCTATTTCTTGACATATCATATTTCACACTTTGATTCAAGTGGGTTATGAACTCCCATTTTTACTCCGTATACAGGTTTCAGCATCACATCTGTTACACATCCACTGTTTTACGTATTGCAATACTAGTGTCTGTTGTAGTCTGCTGTCTTTCCTATCCTCTACAATCCCCCATCCCCTCTTCTCCCATCTTCTCTCTCTACCCCATCTACTGTAATTCATTTCTCCCCCTTGGTTTTTTCCCCACTTTTCCCTCACTTCCTCTTGTATGTAATTTTGTACTACCATGAGGGTCTCCTTCCATTTCCATGCAATTTCCCTTCTCTTTCCTTTTCTCTTCTACCTGTCACCCCTGTTTAATCTTAATCTTCTTCTCATGCTCTTCCTCCCAAATCTGTTCTTAGTTACTCTCCTTATGTCAAAGAAAACTATTGGCATTTGTTTTTTTAGGGATTGGCTAGCTTCACTTAGCATAATCTGTTCTAATGCCATCTATTTCCCTGCAAATTCTATGATTTTGACATTTTTTAATGCAGAGTATTACTCCATTGTGTATAAATGCCACATTTTTTTCCATTCATCTATTGAAGGGCATCTAGGTTGGTTCCACACTCTTGCTATTTTGAATTGTGCTGTTATGAACATCAATGTAGCAGTGTCCCTGCAGCATGCACATTTTAGGTCTTAGGGAATAGACCGAGAAGGGGAATAGCTGGGTCAAATGGTGGTTCCATTCCTAGCTTCCAAGAAATCTCCATACTTCTTTCCAAATTGGCTGCACCAATTTGCAGTCCCACCAGCAATGTACAGGTGTACCCTTTTCCCCACATCCTCGCCAGCACTTGTTGTTTGACTTCATAATGGCTGCCAATCATACTGGAGTGAGATGGTATCTTAGGGAGGGTTTGTTTTCCATTTTTCTGACTGCAAGAGATGGTGAGCATTTTCTCATGTACTTATTGATTGATTGTATGTCCTCATCTGAGAAGTGTCTGTTCAGGTCCTTGGACCATTTGTTGATTGGGTTATTCGTCTTCTTATTGTTTAATTTTTTGAGTTCTTTGTATACTCTGGATATTAGGGCTCTATCTGAAGTGTGAGGAGTAAAGATTTGTTCCCAGGATGTAGACTACTTATTTACCTCTCTTATTGTTTCTTTTGATGAGAAAAAACTTTTTAGTTTGAGTAAGTCCCATTTGTTGATTCTAGGTATTAACTCGTGTGCTAATGGTGTCCTATTGAGGAATTTGGAGCCCAACCCCACAGTATGTAGATCATAGCCAACTTTTTCTTGTATCAGATGCCGTGTCTCTGATTTGATATCAAGCTCCTTGATCCATTTTGAGTTAACTTTTGTGCATGGCGAGAGAAATGGATTCAGTTTCATTTTGTTGCATATGAATTTCCAGTTTTTCCAGAATCGTTTGTTGAAGATGCTATCCTTCCTCCATTGCATGCTTTTAGACCCGATTGGCATTGCATTTAACATATAGAGAACTTTTGGTTATATTGCCATTTTGATGATGTTAGTTCTGCCTATCCATGAACATAGTATATTTTTCCATCTTCTAAGATCTTCTTCTATTTCTCTCTTTAGGGTTCTGTAGTTTTCATTTTATAAGTCTTTCACCTTTTTTGTTAGGTTGATTCCCAAGTATTTTTTGTGTGTGTGTGTGGATATTTTGAACGGAGTTGTTGTCCTCATTTCTATTTCAGAGGATTTGTTGCTGATATACAGGAATGCCTTTGATTTATGCATATTGATTTTATATCCTGCCACTTTGCTGAATTCATTTATTACCTCTAATAGTTTCTTTGTATACCTTGCTGGGTCTGCTAAGTATAGAATCATGTCATCTGCAAATAGTGATAATTTACGTTCTTCTTTTCCTATTTTTATGCCTTTGATTTCTTTAATCTCTCTAATTGCTCTGGCCAGTGTTTCGAGAACTATGTTGAACAGAAGTAGTGAGAGAGGGCATCCCTATCTTCTTCCAGATTTTAGAGGGAATACCTTCAATTTTTCTCCATTCAGAATGATGCTAGCCTGAGACTTAGCATAGATTGCTTTTACATTATTGAGGTATGTTCCTGTTATCCCTAGTTTTTCCAGAGTTTTGAACATAAAGGGATGCTGAACATTGTCAAATGCTTTTTCTGCATCTATCGAGATGATCAAATGGTTTTTATTTTTAAGTCTATTTATGTTATGAATAACATTTATTGATTTCTGTATAATGAAGCAGCCTTGCATCCCAGGGATGAATCCTACTTGATCATGGTGCACAATTTTTTTAATATATTTTTGTATCCGATTCGCCACAATTTTATTGAGGATTTTTGCATTTTTCCTGAAATCGCTTGAAAAGTATTGGTATTAGTTCCTCTTTAAAGGTTTTGTAAAACTCTGCTGTATACCCATCCGGTCCTGGGCTTTTCTTAGTTGGTAGTCTTTTGATGGTTTATTCTATTTCCTCAATTGTTATGGGTCTGTTTAGGTTGCCTATATCCTGCTGACTAAATCTGGGCAGATTATATGACTGAGAAATTTATCTATGCCTTCACTATCTTCTATTTTATTGAAAAATAAGAATTCAAAATAATTTCGGATTATCTTCTGTATTTCTGAACTATCTGTTGTGATACTGAGTTCTCCCTCTTCTTTTCTTTGTTAGCTTGGCTAAGGGTCTGTCGTTTTGATTTATTTTTTCAAAGAACCATCTTTAATTTTGTCAATTTTTTCAATTGTTTCTTTTGTTTCGATTTCATTAATTTCAGCTCTAATTTTAATTATTTCTTGCCTTCTACTTATTTTGCTGTTGTTTTGCTCTTCTTTTTCTAGGATTCTGAGATGAAGCATGAGATCATTTATTTGTCGTTTTTTTTTTCCTTTTTTTAAGGAATGAAATCTAAGCAATGAATTTTGTTCTTAGAACTGCTTTCAATGTGTCCCATAGATTCCGATATGTTATGTCTGTGTTTTCATTTATCTCTAAGAATTTTTTAATTTCCTCCTTGGTGTCTTCTATAACCCATTGATCATTCAGTAACTTATTTTTCATTCTCCAAGTGATACATGATTTTTCCTTCTTTCCTTTATCGTTGATTTTCAGTTTCATTTCATTATGATCAGATAAGATGCCTGGTATTATATCTACTACTTTATATTGTCTAAGAGTTGCTCTGTGACATAATATATGATTTATTTTTTGAGAAGTATCCATGTGCTGCTGAGAAAAAAGTGTAGCTGCTTGATGTTGGGTGGTATATTCTATATATATCATAAGTCTGGGTTATTAATTGTGTTATTGAGTTCTATAGTTTCATTATTCAACTTTTGTTTGGAAGATCAGTCCAGTAGTGAGAGAGGTGTGTTTGAGTCTCCCATGAGTATTGTATGGTGGTCTATTAGACTCTTGAACTTGAGAAGAATTTGTTTAATGAACATAGCTGCACCAATGTTTGGGGCATATATATTTATGATTGTTATGTCTTGTTGGTGTATGGTTTCCTTGAGAAGTATGTAGTGTTGCTCTTTATCCCTTTTGATTAACTTTAGCTTGAAATCTATTTTATTTGATATGAGTATGGACACTTCTGCTTGTTTCCGAAGTCCATATGGATGATATGATTTTTCCCAACTTTTCACCTTCAGTCTATGTATATCTTTTCCTAACAAATGTGTCTCCAGTAGGCAGCATACTGTTGGGTCTTGTTTTGTGATCCATTCTACTAGCCTGTGTCTCTTAATTGGTGAGTTTAAGCCATTAACATTTAGGGTTATTATTGAGATATGGGTTGTTCTTCCAGCCATATCTGTATATTTATGTTACTAAACATGGTTTTTTTCCTCCTTGATTATTTTCCCCCCTTTACTGTCCTACCTCCCACTGTTGGTTTTCATTGTTATTTTCCATTTCCTCTTCCTGTAGTGTTTTGCCAAGGATGTTTTGAAGAAATCGTTTTCTAGCTGCAAATTCTTTTAACTTTTGTTATCGTGGAAAGTTTTAATTTCATCTTCTATCCTGAAGCTTAATTTCGCTAGATACACAATTCTTGGATGGAACCCATTTACTTTCAGTGTTTGAAAAATGTTATTGCAGGATCTTCTAGCTTTCAGAGTCTGTGTTGAAAGATCAGCTGTTATCCTGATTGGTTTACCACTAAATATAATCTGCTTCCTTTATCTTGTAGCTTTTAAAATTCTCTCCTTTTTCTGTATGTTGGGCATCTTCGTTATAATATGTCTAGGTGTGGATCTCTTATAATTTTGCACATTTGGCATCCTGTAAGCTTCTAGGATTTGCGATTCTGTCTCATTCTACAAGTCTGGGAAGTTTTCTCTTTTATTTCATTGAATATATTGCTCATTCCTTTTGTTTGGACCTCTATACCTTCCTGTATCCCAATGACTCTTAAGTTTGGTCTTTTTATGTTATCCCATATTTCTTGGATGTTCTGCTCATGGTTTCTTAAAAGCCTTCCTGAGCTGTCTGTGTTCTTTTCAAGTTGAAATAATTTGTCTTCATTGTCTGATGTTCTATCTTCTAAGTGTTCTACTCTGCTGTTAGTATTCTCAATTGAGTTTTTAAGTTGGTTTATTGATTCCTGCATTCCTAGGATATCTGTTTGTTTGATTTTATAATCTTTATCTCCCTGCATAGTTGATATTATGCTTCTTGGATTTTTTTATGTAATTCATTATCAAGGTGATCTTTCATTGTCTGATTTTGCTCTCTAATGTCTTCCTTGAGACTCCAGATCACCTGAAGCATGTATATCCTGAGTTCTTTATCTGACATTCCATCTGCTGCACATATTACCTCTTCTAAAGTTGACTTTACCTGCATTGCTTATGGTCCTTTCTTTCCTTGTCTTTTCATTCTGTTCATGTTTCTTTCTGCTTGGTGAAACTGTTGTGTTATTGAATTTTTCCCCTATATATTTTTATTGCTTGTATAGTTTCAAAGTCTCTCTCGCAGGCACGGGTGGTGGCTCTGCCCCTCCTACAATTGGGACAATGTGCCTACCACACCAGCAGGCTGCTGGGCCTGTTCTGTAAGTCGGTAGCTGGTCCGCCTACCTTGAAGGTGCGAGCAGCAGCTCTGCCCCTCTGCAGGCACTGGGCCTGTTCTGCCAGTGGGTCGCAAGTCGGGCTACTTTGCAGGCGTGGGCGGCAGCTTTGACCATCTGTGGGCCACTGGGTCTGTTTTGTCTGTCCCTTGCAGGTCTGTCTACCTTGCAGGCGCGTGTGGCTGCTCTGCCCCTCCGCCAACCGGGACGATGTGTCTACCATGCTGGCGGGCCATAGGCCTGGGCTGTCGTTGGTCGCAGGTCCACCTACCTTGCAGGCGCGGAGGGCGTCTCTGCCCCTCCACAGATTGCTGGGCCTGTACTGCTGTGGGTCACAGGTCTGCCTACCTTGCAGGCCCGGCGGCATTGCCCCTCCCCCAACCAGGGCGATGTGTCTTCCACGGTGGCGGGCCACTGGTCCTGTTCAGCCGGTGGGTCGCAGGTCCGCCTACCTTGAAGGAGCGATTGGCAGATCTGCCCCTCCCTCTCTCAATGTGTTTTTAAAGTTGACAAATATGTGAATTCCTGTCTCCCTTTCTCTGTAGCATATTCAGCACATATATTTTTATATGCACATATAGAATCCTACCTGGTATCACACGTACATTTTTGTGAGGCTGCTGACTTGGCAGATACAAATTATGAGAAGAGATCACTCCTCCTAAACGCTGTTGGAACTGAAAATTTAAGCTATTGGTGAGCTTCCTAGTTGAACAATATTACACATAAATCCACGCTCAGTAAAATGAAGATTTTTGGATCTGTGGATGATATATATTTCATGAAGAATTTCAATTGGCATATTTATTGCTACTTTTTAATGTCTGTTGTGTGTGTGTGTGTGTGTGTGTGTGTGTGTGTGTGTATATATATATATATATATATATATACATATATATACACACTCTCCATATATTTCAAAATATGAAATAGATGTGTCTTATGTACAGTCCCAAAATTCATTCATGTTCATGTATGTGGAGTTTTAATCAAATTTTCACTAGATTATTCTCAGAAATATTCATCTACCTGAAATACATATTTGTTTCTTAGGTATGAAAACTAACTTCAGTGAATGGTGCATTCAAATCCTAATATTTCTAAATTAACTGACTCAGTTTAACATCAATGCAAGAAGATTCCTATGGGACATGATGTTTATTTTGACGTTCATTTTTACTCAACACTGGAACATTACTACTCCTTCAGTTAATGCACATCATAGGATATATATTTTATCTACAAGTTCGCAAATTTATAGGCATTTGTTTCACTTTCAGTCACTTCCTGCTTCAGAACACATGTATTTCTCCAGGTTTCTTGATTGGTCTTTTTATGAGACTTTTTTCCAAACAAATTATTTTCAATTTCCATAATCAATTTGAAGCAAAACTCTCACACTCTTCATGATAAACCATAATCCTCATATTACCATTAGATGTAAAACGGGTTGGAATGAATGGTTGTATATCAATATAAGATTTCCTGTATATTTTTACATTTCAATTCAATCCATTATTTAAAGTTGGAACCAGTTATATTATTTATTCACAGTATGGTCTATACATGCATATTCTCCATATTCAAAGACAAAGAGTACACCTGTTTGTACCCCGAATACTAATTTATACTTCTTCAAAATATTACTCCCAGAAATGGTGGAAGAAATACTCAGATCACCTTATCTACATATACATTGTATCACATTAATATTCTGAACACAAAAAGCAAAAGTCACACTTATGATTGTACCAAAGCCTAAATGGAAACTGAACATGGATTACTAAAAACATCCAGGTCCAGGTTGCCTAATAGTCTCAAATATCAATCCTATTGGTGACTACGTATTTGTTTCTTCCTAAGATTATATATTCAACCTAAATGCAGTTAATAATGTCTAATCCTATCACTCACTTTATACTTTGCCTGATTTCCTAATGTCTCTATTGATGTCTGCTTTCCTAAATATTTTCCCCAGTTCACCATGTGAGTGACTCTTCACATGTGATGATATTTACTTTCACTCTCTAACCGAAACCCTATTGATAAAGAATTTTTGGTCCAAATCCTGTACTCACTCTTCTTCTGAAAGCTACTGACTATCTTCCTAATCTTACTGAGTTTCCCTGTTTGAGTGGAAGTTCTCTTTTCCATTCAATCATCCAAGGTACAAGGTCCTATGCCATTGATTATCGATTTATCTGAGACATATATGCGGAACATAATTCAAAGCTAAGTATCACAATCAACAGCTCAATGTCCTTCTGAGCTTCAAATCTTACCTAGATTTCTGTTTTCATACTTATATTTTATCTCTATGTTTTAATAAATGTCACAGGTTCCCAATACCATTATTCATCTAGCAGAATGATTCCTAACCCAAATCAAACATGTTATTAAACCCTAAACATACACTGTTCCCACAATCTCACTTAACAAAAGACCAGGGACAGTGTTGGTCTTACAATACAGGAATGTAGGGGATCTTCCATATGCTGAAAACCTAAAAGGTCCATGCAGATGTGATTCCTGGAGAAGATATAAACAGCTATGAAGGACCTTAAAGAGCAAAACTCATCTTCCATTGCAAACAACCTGGTCAGGATGAAGGGTTGTATCTTAATGAGCCTCTCTGTTCTCAATGTAGAGAAAATGGACCATACCAGGCCTGTGTGAAGAGCTGTTCCTGGGTGCCTATGGTTGATTCACCATTCTAACTTGTGAAAGTGTCACAGGAAGTAGGGGCAGCCTCTATCTCATGAGACCCTTGGAAGCAACTGTTAGGACAAAGTGATTGCCAAGGCAGTGTCCTCATTCACTACCTGAAGTAAGTGATCTCACCTCTCTTCCTTGGTGATGGAACTCTCTGAACTTGTGATGCAGAAGCCAGGCAACCAGAGCCAGTCCCAGTCCCAGTCCAAGTCGCAGTGAGGTCACTTTTTTGGATTTACCATGGACAGAGTCAGTGTTTCCTGGAACCTACTGATGTGAGCATGGCCAAATGCCAGGAGAGCTTTGTAGAGGGGCCTTTCTTGAGAAAAAGGTACTTGCCCACTTCTGGCTCCTGACAACGTCACAGATTTGGCCAAGGAGACCATATCTGAGACAGGACAGTCCATTTGGGGGAACATAGTATGGCCTACCAGTCAAACGACACTCAGGACAGTCACAGAATTACTTGGGGGAAGGAGGTGTCTTTGTGGGTGTGGGAGTGAGTTTGTGGTTTTTCTCATGTTCTGAGAATAAGTAGGAAAGGCAGTTTGTTGGGTTTGGAGTGGACTGTGTCTAGTAATTCCTTTGACAATGCGAGTTTCTATGTCTGTGTAACTCTCTGTGTCCGTGGTTGTATTCATTAGAAAAGAGAATTCATCTATGGATGTGTCCTGTCTAGTAGAAAGAATTCCAGCATTTATCCTGCCTAATTTATGAATGGACTGTGACTTCCCTTATCAATGGGCAACACGTACTATCTTCCTAAGTTCCTGTTTTCTTTCTGAATTTGGCCACTCTCCAGAGTAGGCTCATGGTTTTTTGTCCAAGTTATGTACCACCTCCAACCTCTGTGACATGGCCATGTATTCTATAGCTGAAAGGAAAGGGAGCATCTCAGAAAACTCAGATATCAGTGTGACAAGGAAAGTCTCAGTCGAGAAAACCTGCTTTGGGCCTTTTGCATCCCTATTCCTCTGTTGCCCTGAATGTCAGGAAGGTCTTTGCCTCAGGCCACCCCTTTGTGAATCCTGAAGAAAACAGTTTTCAAATGGAAATGAATGGGCATCACCTGTGGCTGTTTGCTAAAATGCTTTGAGAGACATGTGTGCGAATCAGCCTCTTGGCCGTGTGTGAGGCTGTGTCTTAGATATTCAGCGCCTAATGGATCTTAAGAAAGATCCCATGTGTGCATCCAACACCAAAATTTCTAAAAAATCAGTCATTTTAGATGAAGTTTATTGCCTTTC
The DNA here is from genome assembly GCF_048772815.1 of Callospermophilus lateralis. Taxonomy (NCBI): domain Eukaryota; kingdom Metazoa; phylum Chordata; class Mammalia; order Rodentia; family Sciuridae; genus Callospermophilus; species Callospermophilus lateralis. Next base: position 118,519 of record NW_027513914.1, read on the forward strand.
TCTGTTAGGTTCCTGACCTCCATCAAGTGAATTTGGGGATCCTTTGAATTAATCGAGTTTTTCAAAGCCCTGCAGAGGCTAGCCCATAGGTGCTTGGGTTTTCTAATGAATCCAAATCACATAAAGAATCTATACCTGACAGTCAGTAGGCCTCAAATTGGAGAAGCAGAGCAGTATTAGTGGCAGACCTATTAAATCACTCCTTGTTTACAGGAAGGGTGTCCAGGTCACACTGACTTTAGGCAAATGAGGGCAAGGGAGATTATTTCAGACTCTGTCTTGTGCTTTACCCCTCATGGAAACCTCCAGCCAGAGGTAATGATGAGTGTCTATATGGAAGAAGATGAGGGCAATGTGGGAGTGTTTTGGATTTAATTGTGGTCATTTATTTGGCTGTTGGAAGAGAAGACTGGGTCCACCTGGGCTTTAACTCGGGTTTGATTCATCTTAGAGACTGAGTTCTGGAACTGACCTCAGAGAAGTATTGACATGAATTGTGTTGGGATTTTAGGAGGCCACGCATTAGAGTTGCCCTTGGAAACTGAGATCTAGGCCCAGGGTGGCTTTCCACAAAGCACTGAGAATGTCAGCCAGCATATAACCTGATTTTATTCTGAAAGACTTGGCAGGCATATTTGAGAGTCAAAACACCCATGGACCTAACATTGTAGACCTCAATGGGCCTGGCCTCATGTGACCTTTAGGCCACTCTTTGGGAAGCCTTGCCTGTGAGAGTTCTCCAGATCTTTCATTGAAATGAGCTTCCACAACATTTAATGGTTCATGAATGAATTGAAACCCACTGTGGCTCCAAATTCGTCTTTGAAAAATGGCTAGATAAATACCATGAAATTTTTAAAATTCCCATGACCAGGTGGCACTGGAGAACAGTTAGATCTCTGATGCTCATCATAAGTGTACCAGACTGGGCCTTGATTTACTGGGTTTCATGAAAATGGCATAGAACAGAGATGCCAGTAAGTTGGAACCTTCTGAGTAGTGCGCCTTGACCAGGTGTGGGCAGGTGTGTGACAAAACATCTGTGGTGGGGCCATGTGGATCTGCCATTGGCTTCCAAATAGCATGTGATTGACTTGCAGCAGCCAGCAGACCCATTTATGTAAAGGCACTTTGTTATATAGAGAGGTTTCAGGGCAATGTTCAGAATTAGGTTGCAATGGAAAAGGGGGCATTGTAGCAAGCAATGAGTGATAGAAGCCTGGATGGTGCATTCTCCTGCAGACTCTAACCCACCACAAGTGACAGAACTCCCTGCAGCACTGGGTCCCGGTTGAACTCCTTGTTTTTTGTGAAGCAAATATCAAACTCACTGTGCAGCAGCAAGAAACACCACGAAAAGTGGAGGATGACCAAATGGCTTCACAGCGACACGGGGAGACACTAAGCCCCCAGTGGCCACAATTTACCTACAAAGAGAGAATTCAGCACTGCTGCCTCATTTTCATTGGAAAATAAGAAAACATGTCGTCCAGGTCACATAGATGCAGACCCATCTTTGATGGTCTCACTAAAAATAAAGCTAAAACTTCTGACAACACCTTATATTTCAAGTGCCCAATCTCACATGCAGTTTCTCAAACAGTCTTTAGGCCACAAGAGCTCCATGTTGGTGTTGTGTTTACCATATCCCTTGCTTTTGGAAACTCCTCTACCATCTCGAAGTTTGTGAACTCCTGAGCATTTTCCATTCCAGACATGTATTCACAAATTTTCTAACTCTTCTCCTCTAATTGTGTCTTACTTGGAGCGAAGGTAATGTCAAGGCATTGTTCTGGATCAGAGTGGGAAGTTTTGGGTTGCACATATTTGCACACACATTGGATACAATTTCCAATTTTCCATTCAAAATACAGAATCCCTGACACTATCCCATACCCTACTAGACTCTGACTACTAATCCTAATATGATGGAGAAAAATAACACAAACAGAATATAAATACAAGCAGTTCAAAGGAGGCATGATGTATATTTGGACTTGCCTTTTGCATGATAAAGTTTATGTGTTATTAATCTAGTCAATTTTTAATTAAATAGCTCTCCATGTGTTTTTAAAGTTCAAAATATGTGTATTACTGTCTCCCTTTCTCTGTAGCCTATTCAACATATATATTTTTATATGCACATACCGAAAGCTACCTGGTATCACACCTACATTTTTGTGAGGTGGCTTCCTCACCAAATACAAATTGTGAGAAGAGATCACTCCTCCTAAACGCTTTTGGAACTGAATATTCAACCTATGGGTGAACTTTCTAGTTGAACAAAATTATAAGTCTATTCTTTGGTTGGCAGCTAAAATCCTTGACAAAATATGTTGATTAATTGTATTTTGGGATTCAAGTATGGTGGAAGTTTGTTGGACAACTTGATTAATGGTGATTAATGGTGGCAGCAGTTTGTACTTGATTGGCCATAGCCACTCCAGCCGTAACCGCTGCAGCAGCAGATACCGCCACGGCTGTCACTATAGCCGCTGTGATTCCAAAATCTCTGCGGACTCTAAGTAGCTCAACAATAGGGAATTTATCAGGATCCGCAGTGACCGGGATTGGGACAAAAGTTGGAATTTTCATAATCACTGCTACAGTCCAGGAACCATTCCAACACTCAGATAAGAGACAGGTAGTATGAGAACAATCCAGCATCCCCAACGAGGTGGCCTCAGCCCAAAGGAATAAGAAGGGAGATTGGACACAGACCGTTGCAGGAGGCAATGTGGCATTATACAACAGAGAGTTGAATGAAACAGATGTAAGTCTATTACCTTGTTCACTTTCCCTAACAGTACCAGAAATATTAGCCAGCCAACTTTTGGCTCCTAGCAACTGAGCCAGTGCAGAAATATCGGCTGAAGCCCCCTTTTCATTGGAAATCAGCCATTGAAACCAGGACCAACCTACTCCTGTAGAGGAGCTGGCACTATTGTTAAAGTTATAAACATACCTATTAAGAGAGGGGGAAAGGGAGAAACCTTTAGCAACTTGATGTTTCTCCCAAGAATGATCCTGACAAGGCGTAAATGTTGGGGGGAAACCAAGATTAGGGGAACAGTAAGGAGAGGCCTTGAAATGAGTGGCATTATAAATACTACTAGAAAAAGGAGGCACTGGGATTAGTACCTCGGAGATAATAGCCAAGGTAGTTATGTTAAGAGCAGAGCTGCTGTTTGCGGGGGTCTCTGAGCCTGATTGCTTCCCCGAAGCTACCTTGCTCAATACAGCACTGATAATGCTTCCTGAGACCTGATTGGACCGCAATGGGTCCTCCCAGTTAGTCAAATTTTTGGTCTTAAGGCTAATGCAATTAGCGTTTCTAAGGCTGAAACAAAAAACTCCTGTGAGATTAACTTGAGATTGATTAAAAATTCTCTCCATGTCCCCTCTAGGAGAGGCACAGGGAGCAGACATCTCACATGAGGTTGAAAAAAGAGTGGGGAGGACACTAGAATTACCATCAACCGGCATCGGCATTGGCCAGGCCCGTGCCACGGTCCACCACCGCTTTGGTGTCGCCTGTGCCATCGGCACCAGCACCAGAGCCAGAGCACTTAGCAGAATGAAGATCTTCATCACAGGATTGTTGTGGTATCTCTTGTTGCTGGTCAGTTGATGTCGAGACTCTTCTTGTCAAGCGTTCAGGGACCCACAACGGTTCCGTACGATCCTGGGGAAAAACACATACAGATCCTCATGCCCATGTCAGCACGGGGTCAGGGCCGTTCCATTGGCCCGTAAGAACATCCTTCCACTTAACATAGCCAATCACAGAGGGCTGAGGGGACACATGTCTATCGGCCGCAGAGCGACCATGAATATCCAAATTCAAAAAATTAATGGTAAATAGAGCTAAGGACAGGCGTTCTTTAGGAGTGTGTTCAGCTCCTATTCCCCCTTTTTGTTTTTGTAAAGTTTCCTTTAAGGTGCGATGAGCCCGCTCAACAATGCCTTGTCCTTGAGGATTATAAGGCAAACCATGAGTAAGTTGCACTCCCATAGTAGAACAAAAAGCTGTAAATTGTCTGCCAGTATAAGCAGTTCCATTTTCAGTCTTAAGGGATGCAGGTGCACCCCATGCTGCCCATGCCTCTAAACAGTGAGTAATGACATTACCTGCCTTTTCTCCCGATAAAGCAAAAGCATGGATAATTCCAGAGCACATATCAACGGAAACATGCACATACTTAAGGTTACCAACGTCAGGTATATGTGTCTCATCCATTTGCCAAACAATCAATGGCTTTAATCCCCGTGGGTTTACTCCATAATTAGGGGGATGAAGAAATGTGACACAATGGGGACATTGCAATACTATCTGCCGAGCATCCGCTCTTGAAATGGAAAAACGCCTGCGCAGCATTAATGCATTAACATGGAAGTTTTGGTGAAACAACTTAGCCCCCTCTAAGGAGGAAGCCAAGCATATCAATTGACCTCTAGTGGCTAAGTCCGCACAGGCATTACCTTGGGATAACGGACCAGGAAGAGAGGTGTGAGCCCTGATATGCATTGGATAAAAAGAAGCAGTGCGGTTAGAGATAAGCTGTTGAAGCTGAGTAAAGTAAACAGACACATTGTGGGCATCACTAATAGTTCCCACGGCCTCCAGGACTTTTAGTGCTTGTACCACATAGCTGGAGTCCGAAATAAGATTAAAAGGAAAAGAACACTGTTTAAAAACTTCAATAACAATTTGTAGTTCTACCCATTGTGGATTTCCAGGAGCAAATTGATGCTGGATAGGGGGAGAGTCATTAATTATGTAGGCTCCCATTCCAGACTTGGAACCATCAGTAAAAATGTTAACAGCCCCCGTGTTTGGGCATGGAAAGCTCTCCTCGAAACACCCCCACCGTACGGCGGCGGGTACGGAGGATCATTTTTTTTTTTTTTCTTCTGAGCTCCTGTTTATTTTTGTTCCCTTCTCCCATAGTTAGACTTCCTAGCTGCCGAGACAGTCTCCCGAGCTCCTCCTCCTCATCGTCCTCCTCTTCTGACCCACTTTTGCATGGGAGTGTGCGCAGTGTACTGAGATCTGGATACAAGCATTTCCTCCCCCGTTTCTCGCTCTGCACATTCCCTTCCTCCTGATATATTTCACTCCGTGCCAGAGACAATCGCCTCCTCCCCTGTTTCTCGCTCCGCACACTGCCATCCGCACACAGCCCCAATACAAATTTATACATCTTCAAAATATTGCTTCCAGAAATAGTGGAAGAAATACTCATGTCACCTGATCAACATATACATTTCATCACAGTAATATTCTGGACACAAAATTCAAAGGTCACACTTATGATTCCACCAAATCCTAAATAGAAAGTGAACATGGATTACTAAAATCATCCATGTCCAGGGTGCCTTATGCTCTCAAATGTCAATCCTATTGGTGACTGCATATTTGTTTCTTTCTAAGATTATATGCTCAACCTCAACCCTGTTGAAAATATCTAATCCTATCACTCACTTTATACTTTGCCTGATTTCCTAATGTCTCTATTGATATCTGCATTCCTACATATTTTCCCCATTTCATCATTGTTGGAGACCCTCCACATGTGCTGTTATTGAAATTCACTCTCTAACGAAACCCTATTGCTAAATAACTTTTGGTCCAAATCCTATACTCATTGTTCTTCTGATACTTACCGACTATCTTCCTGATCCTACTCACTATCTCTGTTTGAGGGGATGTTCTCTTCTACAATCAATCATCCAAGGTACAAGTTCCTATGCCATTGTATATCAATTTATCTGACATATCTGTGCAGAACGTAATTCAAGCTAAGTAATCCAATCAAGGACCCAATGACTTTCTGGACTTCAAATCTTACCTGGATTTCTGTTTTCATACTTATATTTCACCTATATATTCTTGTAAGTATCGCAGTTACACAATACCATTATACATCCCGTAGAATGATTCCTAACCCAAATCGAACTGGTTATTAAGCCTAACCATACACTGTTCCCTCAATCTAACATTACAGAAGAGCTGGAACAGAGTTGGTCTTACAATGCAGGGATGGAGGGGATCTTCAACCTACTTAGAACCTCAATGGTCCATGCAGAAATTATCCCTGGAAAACATGTAGGCAGGTATAAAGAACCTGAGAGAGCAAAGGTCATCTTCCATGGCAAACAGCCTGGTCAGGATGAAGGGTTGTGTCTGAATCAGTCTCTCTCTTCTTAATGTAGAGAAGATGGACCAAACCAAGCCTGTGTGGAGAGCTGTTCCTGGGTGGCTATGTTTGATATACCATTCTAACTTGTGAAAATGTCACAGGAATTGGGGCAGCATCCATCTCATGGGACCCTTGCAAGCAACTGTTAGAGCAAAGTGGTTGCCAAGGCAGTGACCTCATTCAGTTCCTGAAAAAAGTGACCTCCCCTCACTTCCTTTGTAATGGAACTCTCTGAACTTTGGAACCAGGAAGCTAGGCCCCCAGAGCCAGTCCCAGTCACAGTTGGCACACTTGATTGTATTTACCAAGGACAGAGTCAGTCTTTATTGGTACCAACTGATGTGAGGATGGCCAAATGCCAGGAAAGCTATGAAGATGGCTGTTTCCTGAGAAAGCAGGTAGTTGTTCTGGCAAAGACACCAGATCTGAGAAAGTACAGGCCATTTCGGGGGAACATAGTATGGCCCACCAGTCAGAGGAAACTCCGGATAATCAAAGACCTACTTCTGGGAAGGAGGTGCTTTGTGGGTGTGGGTGTGAGTTTGTGGTTTTGTCACATGTTCTGAGAATAGGTAGGAATAGTGGATTGTTTGTTTTTGAGTGGATTGTTTCTAGAAGGTCGTTTGACACTGCGAGGGTTTCAAAAAGTGTATCCCACAGTGTCCGTGGTTGTTAACATTTGAAAAGAGAATGCATCAATGGAAGTGTCCTGTCTTGTAGAAAGCTTCCCAGCATTCATCCTGTGCAATTGATGAATGGACTGCAGCTTGCCTTATGAATGGACAACACCTACTATCTTCCTAAGCTCCAGTTTTCTTCCTGAATTCTGGCCACTCTCCAGAATAGTCTCATGATTTGGTGTCCAAGATATGTACCGCCTCCAAGATTTGTTACATGGCCATGTACTGGATAGCTGAAGGCAATGGGAGCATCTCAGAAAACTCAGATATCAGTGTGACCAGTAAAGTCTCAGTGGAGAAACCCTGCTTGGGCCTTTTGCTAAAATATTGTTCTGTTGCCCTGAATGTCAGGAATTTCTTTGCCTCAGGCAACCCCTTTGTAAATCCTGAAGAAAACAGTTTTCAAATGAAAATGAATGGGCATCACCTGTGGCTGTTTGCTTAATTGCTTAAAAAGGGATGTGTCTGAATCAGCCCCTTGGCCCTATGTGAGGCTGGGGCTTAGATTCTCGGCACCTGATGGATCTACAGAAAGATCCCATCTGTGAATCCAAAACCAAAATGGCCAAAAGAGCAGCCAATGTGGATGAAGTCTCTTGCCTTCCTCTGTAAGTCCTGACCTCTAACAAGTGAGAATAGATATCATTTGGGTCAAATGAGTTCTTCAAAGCCCTGCAGAGGCTAATGCATAGGTGCTTGGATTTTCTCATGACTCCAATTCACACAAAGGAATTTATACTCAACAATCAGTAAGAGTCAAAATGGAGAAGCAGAGCAGTATTAAGGGCAGGCCTATTTGATCACTCCTGGTTCACAGGAATGGTGTCCAGGCCAACCTGACTTTAGGCAATTGAGGGGTAAGTGAGCTTATTTTGGACACTGTCTTGGGCTGCACCCCTCATGGAAACCTGCAGCAAGAGGTTATGATGAGTTTCTCTATGGAAGAAGATGAGGGTCATGTGGGAGTGTTTTGGTTTCAATTGTGGTCATTTGTGTGGCAGTGGAATAGGCCACTAATGAGATTCGCCCTTGTAAACTGAGATCTAGCCAACTCCTTGGGAAAAATTGCCTGTGAGAGTTCTCCAGAGCTTTTATTGAAATGAGCTTCCTCACCATTTAATGGTTCCTGAATGAATTGAAACCCACAGTGCTTCCAACTTCATCATTGAAAAGTGGCTACATAAATACCATGAAATTTTTGCCATTCCAATGACCAGGTGGCACTGGAGAACCTTTCATGTCCTTTTGCTCATCATGAGTGTACCAGACAGTGCCTTGATTGTCTGGGTTTCATGAAAATGATGTAGAATAGAAATGCCAGTAACTTGTAGCCTACTGAATAGTGGGCCTAGAGCGGTGGTGTGCAGGTGTGTGATAAAACATCTCTTGTGGGGCCATGTGGATCTGCCATTGCTTCGAAAGGGCTTGAGACTGACATGGTGCATCCAGCAGAAACTTATATGTCTGAAACCTCTCCATGTAAAGGCATCTTTTTATATGCAGATTTTCAGGGCAATGTTCAGAATCAGGTTGCTATGGTCAAGGGGGCAATCTATGTGGGATAGAATCCTGGTTGGTGAATTCTCCTGCAGACTCTGACCCACCACACATGACAGAACTCCCTTCAGCACTGGGTCTCAGTTGAACTCGTTTTATTTAGTGAATCAAATACCAAACTCCCAGTGCAGCGGCAAGAAACACCATGAAATGTGGAGGATGATCAAATGGCTTCACAGTCCACACAGGAGACACTTAGCCTTAAGTGGCCACAGTTTACCTAAAAAGAGTGAATTCAGCACTGCCTCCTTATGTCTTTTGGAAAATAAGAAACCATGTCCTCCAGGTTACATAGATGCAGACACAGCTTTGATGCTTTCACTAGAAATGAAGCTAAAGCTCCTGACAAAAACATATATTTCAAGGATCTTCTAGCTTTCAGAGTCTGTGTTGAAATATCAGCTGTTATCCTGATTGGTTTACTCCTTAATGTAATCTGCTTCCTTTCTCTTGTAGCTTTTAAAATTCTCTCTTTATTCTGTATGTTGGGTATCTTCATTATAATGTGTCTAGGTGTGGATCTCTTATGATTTTGCACATTCGGCGTCCTGTTGGCTTCTAGGACTTGGGAGTCTGTCTCATTCTTCAAGTCTGGGAAGTTTTCTCATATTATTTCATTGATTACATTGCTCATTCTTTTGGTTTGGACCTCTATACCTTCCTGTATCCCAATGACTCAAAAGTTTGGTCTCTTTATGTTATCCCATATTTCTCGGATGTTCTGTTCATGGTTTCTTAACAGTCTTGCTGAGCTGTCTATGTTCTTTTCAAGTTGAAATACTTTGTCTTCATTGTCTGATGTTCTATCTTCTAAGTGTTCTACTCTGATGGTAGTATTCTCAATTGAGTTTTTAAGTTGGTTTATTGCTTCCTGCATTTCTAGGATTTCTGTTTGTTATTTTTTACAACTTCTATCTCCCTGTATAATTGATCTTCTGCTTCTTGGATTTGTTTGTGTAATTCATTGTCGAAGTGATCTTTCATTGTCTGATTTTGCTGTCTAATGTCTTCCTGGAGACTCCAGATCATCTGAAGCATGTATATCCTGAGTTCTTTATCTGACATTCCATCTGCTGCAGCTATTAACTCTTCTAAATTTGTGTTGACCTGCATTGCTTGTGGTCCTTTTTTCTTTGTCTTTTCATACGGCTCGCGTTTCTTTCTGCTTGGTGAAACTGTTGTGATTTTGAAATTTTCCCCCTATATATTTATATTGCTCTTGTATATTTGAAAAATCTTCCTTGCAGGGGCGGGGGGTGGTTGTGCTGCTCCTCCAATTGGGGTGATCTATCTACCACGCTGATGGGCCGCTGGGCCTGTTCTCCTGATCGGTCGCAGGTCTGCCTACCATGCAGGCGTGGGAGGCGGCTCTGCTCTGCCCCTCCTCCAATTGGTGTGACGTGTCTACCACACCCGTGGACCCCTGGGGTGTTCTGCCGATCGGTCGCAGGTCTGCCTACCTTGGAGGCGCGGGCGGCGGCTCTGCTCTGTCCCTACTCCAATTGGGGTGACGTGACTACCACGCCGGCGGGTGGGTGGGCCTGTTCTGTGGTCGGTCACAGGTCTGCCTACCTTGAGGGCATGGGCGATGGATCTGCTCTGCCCCTACTCCAAATGGGTGAAGTGTCTGCCATGCTGGCAGGTCGCTGGGCCTCTTCTGCTGGTCAGGTGCAAATTTGTCTACCTTGAGGGCGCGGGTGGTGGCTCTTCTCTGCCGCTACTCCAATTGGGGTGTCGTGACTACCAAGCCGGTAGGTTGCTGGGCCTGTTCCGGGCACGTGTAAAGATTCTGCTCTGCCCCTACTCCTATTGGGATGACGTGACTACCATACCGGTAGGCCACTTGGATTGTACTAGGCGCGGGAGAAGGCTCTGCTCTGCAACTACTCCAATTGAGGTGACGTTACTACCACGCCTGCTGGTCACTGGGCCTGTTCTGGGCACCTGCGGCGGCTCTGCTCTTCCTCTATTCCAACTGGGGTGAAGTGATTATCATGCAGGTGTGTCGCTGGGCCTGTTCCGAGCATGGGCAGCGGCTCTGCTCTGCCCCTCTGGCTTGATGAAAAAGTGAGAGAGACTCGGGTGTTTGTGACTCACTTTCTTTACCAGGAGACTAACTGTTTCTGTCACCGCTGGTATCAATGAAGTTATCTCCTCCGCTGCTTTCTGATGACATCAGATCTCTGCCATGTTGGTATCCCATGCAAAAGGGAGGATTTCGTTCCCTTTGCTGGGTGACCAATGCAATGGGTGAGTCCTGACTTGCCCTCACAAGCCCCGTCTCAATCCTGTTGCCACTGCCTATGAAGGTTCGGTTGATATTTACCTCCACATTATTCAGCAAGACCCGGACCGGGAAGCAGTTTCCACGGGTTCTTTAGCCCTGACCTAGATCAGTTCGGGGAGGCCAAATTTGGCCGCTCTGGGCTCAGTGTATGTTCTAATAGGAGCAGGCTCCAAGACGCAGTTTCTGCGGGTTCTTTAGCACTGAGCCTGAGTAATTTGTCTGCGAGACAAAGGTGAATGGCATCCTGAAATTACCTGTTCTATAGCTGAATGAGCTGCGATCAGTCGAAAACAGGGATGGTGACGTCAGCTCTTCAAGATGGTGGACGCTGGCTTCCTCTGTGGTCTGACCGGTATGGAGAACGGAATTGGACCGCATCCATCCCCATCTCAATCCCAGAATTCAGCACTGAGCACAGTAATTGCATAGCTGGCAGGAGCCCATAGAATCCGCACCACTGTATATTTGCGATGCTATCTCGTCATTTCCCAGTGCGCGCCACAGACTCTAGCTGCAGGGCAATTTGCTAAATAAGCAGCATGACCCTCCGTGCGGACAAATCACTCGCGTTTGAGCCCCCGTAGCTGATCCTCGTGAGATGGATATATGTCCACTAGGTTGTGGAGCACCCCAAATTTGCTGGAAATTCCTAAAAAGATAGGTTTTAGCCGTTCTAACTCGTCATTCTCCCGCACAGTGACGCGGTACATGGGGGTAATGCACTCCATTTGCCCCCATCATGTGATCCCCCAAAGTTAGTTTTCAGTACTAGGAAAAAAATATGTATTTCAGGTGGAGGAATATTTCTGAGAATAATCTTGTGAAAAGTTGATTATAAATCCACATACATGAATATGAATGAATTTAGGGAGGGTATAAAAAAATATACTAAATATTTTTAAAAATCTGGAGAGTGAATATATATATATATATATATATATATATATATATATATATACACACAGACACACACACACACACACACAGACATTAAAAAGTGGCATTATGTATGTGAATTGAAATTCACCATGAAATATATATCATCCACAGATCCAAAAATATTAATTTTAATGTACATGGATTTATGTTGTTCAACTAAGAAGCTCACACATATGTTGAATTTTCAGTTCCAACAGCATTAAGTAGGAGTGATCTCTTCTCACAATTTGTATCTGCCAAGCCAGCCACCTCAGCAAATGTACGACTGATACCAGGTAGAATTCTATATGTGCTTATAAAAATACATGTGATGAATAGGCTACAGAGAAAGGGAGACAGTAATTCACATATTTGTTAACTTTTAAAACACATGGAGAACTATTTCAATTAAAATTCGCTAGATTTATAACACCTACCATTTATCATATGAAAGGCAAGTCCAATTATACACCATGCCTCCTGTGAACCTCTTGTATTTGTATTCTGTTTGGGTTATTATTCTCCATCAAATTAGGATAAGAAGTCAAAGTCTAGTAGGGTATGTGTTAGTGTCAGGGATTCAGTATTTCGAATGGAAAATTGGAAAATGTATCCAATGTGTATGCAAATATGTGCTACACAAATATCTCCCCACTCTCATTCAGAACAATGCCTTGACATTACCTTCGCCCTACATAAGACACAATTAGAGGAGAAGATTTAGAAAATCTGTGAATACATATGTGGAATGGAAAATGCTCAGAAGTTCACAAATTTGGAAGTGGTAGAGGAGTTTCCAAAAGGGACAGGGTAATCACTCCAAAAATATGAAGTTCTGCCAGCTTAACATCTGAAGAAACTGCCTCTGAGGTTGGGCAATGAAATATATGCTGTTGTCAGAAGCATTAGCTTCATATGTAGTGAGACCATCAAATCTGGTTCTGCATCTATGTGACCTGGAGGACATGGTTTCTTATTTTCCAATGAACATGAGGCAGCAGTGCTGAATTTTCTATTTGTAGGTACACTGTGGCCACTGGTGTCTCCCCGTGTGGACTGTAAATTCATTTGGTCATCCTCCACTTTCGTGGTGTTTCTTGCTGCTGCACTGGGAGTTTGGTATTTGCTTCATTAAATACAAGGGTTCAACTGGGACACAGTGCTGAAGTGAGTTCTGTCAAGTGTGGTGGGTCGGGTTCTGCAGGAGAATGCACCAACCAGGCTTCTATCCCACATAGCTTGCCCCATTGACCATAGCAACCTGATTCTGAACATTGCCCTGAAACCTCTCCATATAACAATATGCTTTTACATATAAGGTTCTACTGACTGCAAAATGTCAGTCACAATGCATTTGGAAGCCAATGGCAGATCCACATGCCCCCACCACAGATGTTTTATCAGACACCTGCCAACCACTGCTCTAGTACAACTACTCAGCATGATCCAACTTACTGGAATCTCTGTTCTACACCATTTTCATAAAACCCAGTCAATCAGGGCACTGTCCTGTATACTCATGATCAGCAACAGGACATCCAAATGTTCTCCAGTGCTACCCGGTCATGGGAATTTCAAAAATTTCATGTTATTGATCTAGCCAATTTTCAAGGATGAAGTTGGAGGCACTGTGAATTTCAATTCACTCAGAAACCATTAAATGGTGAGGAAGCTCATTTCAATGAAAACTCTGGAGAATTCTTACAGGCAAGGCTTCCAAAAGTGCCCAAAAGTCAGATTAAGCCAGGCCCATTGAGGTCTACAATGTATGGTCCATGTGTGTTTTGACTCTCAAATATGGCTGCCAAGTCTTTAAGAATAATATCATGTGATATCCTGGCTGAGATTCCCTGTCCTCTGTGGAAAGTCAACTTGGGCTTAGATGTCACTTTCCAAAGGCAACTCTCATGCATGGCCATTTAAAATTCCAACACAATTCCTGGCAATAATTCTCTGAGATCAGTAAAGAACTCAGTCTCTAAGGGGCATCACACCAGAGTGCAAGCCTAGTTTGACCCAGTGATCTCTTCCAACCGCCAGACACATGTCCACAATTAAAACCAAAACACTCTCACATGGCCCTCATCTTCTTCCATATAGACACTCATCATATACTCTGGCTGGAGGTTTCCATTAGTGACGCAGCCCACGACAGTGTCCAAAATAAGCTCCCTGCCCCTCATTTGCCTAAAGTCAGGGTAGCATGGACTCTCTTCCTGTGAACCAGGAGTGATCAAATAGGCCTGCCTTTAATATTGCTTGGCTTCTCCAACTTGAGGCCTTCTAGCTTTGGGGTTTAGATTCTTTAAGTGAATTGGAGTCATGAAAATCAAGCCCCTATGGCCTAGCCTCTGCAGGGCTTTGAAGAACACATTTGACCCAAAGGATCCCTATTCTCACTTTATGGATATCAGGAACCTACGAGAGGAAGGCAAGAGAGTTCATCAAAAATATATGATCTTTTTGCCATTTTGGTTTTGGATGCACACATGGGATCTATCTTTAGATCCATCAGGTGCTGAGAATCTAAGCCACAGCCTCACACAGGGCCAACAGGCTGATTCAGACATATCCCAATCCTAAGCAATTAAGCAAAGAGCCACAGGTGATGCCCATTCATTTCCATTTGAAAACTCTTTTTTTCAGGCTTCACAAAGTGGTGGCTTGAGGCAAAAAACTTCCTGACATTCAACAGAACAATAGGTAAGCAAAAGGACCAAAGCAGGGTTTCTCCACTGAGACTTTCCTGGTCAACAGATATCTGAGATTTCTGAGATGCTAGCCATTTCCTTCAGCTATCCATTACATAGCCATGTCACAGATCTTGGAGGTGGTACAAATCTTGGACACAAAACCATGATACTATTCTGGAGAGTGGCCACAATTGAGAGAGAAAACAGGAAATTAGGAAGCTTGTAGGTGTTGCCCATCCATAAGGCAAGCCAGAGTCCACTCATGAATTGGGCAGGATTAATGCTGGGAAGCTTTCTACTAGAAAGGACACATCCATTGATGCATTGTCTTTTCTAATGTCTACAACAATGGACTCAGTGGGATACACACACATAGAAACACTCACCTTGTCAAAGGACTTAATAGAAATATTCCACTCCATACCAAATAAACCGCCTTTCCTACCTATTCTCAGAACATGAGACAAAACCACAAACTCACACCCACACCCACAAAGGCACCTCCTTCCCCCTAGTAGGTCTGTGACTCCCCGGAGTGTCCTCTGACTGGTGGGCCATACTATGTTCCCCGGAAATGACCTCTTCTGTCTCAGATCATGTCTGCTTGGCCAACTCTGTGAAGTTCTCAAGAGTCAGCGGTGAGACACTACCTGCTTTCTCAGGAAAAGCCCCTCTTCACAGGTTTCCTGGCATTTGGCCATCCTCACATCTGTAGGTACCAAGAAAGACTGACTCTGTCCTTGGTAATTCCAAACATGTGAGACCACTGGGACTAGAACAGGGACTGTCTCTGGGTGCCTGGCTTCCTGGATCCGAAGTTCAGAGAGTTCCCTCACCAAGGAAGTGAGGTGAGATTACTTCCTTCAGGATCTGAATGATGTCACTGCCTTGGCAACCACTTTGTCCTAACAGTTGCTTCCAAAAGTACCATGAGGTGGAGGCTGCCCCGATTTTCATGGGACACTTTCTCTAGTTAGAATGCTGTATCAACCAAAAGCACCCGGGAACAGCTTCCACACAGGACTGGTTTGGTCCATGTTCTATACATTAAGAAGAGAGACTGATTCAGACACAACCCTTCATCCTTACCAGAATGATTGCCATGGAAGATGACTTTTGCTTTCTGAGGTACTTCATAGCTGCCTTCATCTTCACCAGGGATCATTTCTGCATGAAAATTTGAGTTTCTCAGCAGGTGAAGATCCCCTGGATTCCTGTAGTTTAATACCCACACAGTTCCTGCTCTCCTGCAAAGTTAGTGTATGGTTAGGGTTAATAATATTTTCGATTTGGGTTAGGAATCATTCTGCAGGATGAATAATGGGATTGGGAACCTGCGATATTTATAAGAATATATAGGCTAAATATATGTATGAAAACGGGAATCTAAGAAAGATTTGAAGCCCAGAAGGGCATTGGGCCCTTGGTTTGGATACTTAGTGTTGAATTATGTTCTGTACAATTGTCTCAGTTAAATCGAAATACAATGGCATAGGACCAAGTACCTTGGATAATTGAATGTAGAAGAGAACATCCAGTCAAAAAGGGATAGTCGGTAGGATTAGGAAGATAGTCAGTAGGTTTAGGAAGAAGAGTGAGTATATGATTTGGAATAAAAAGCTTCTTTAGCAATAGGGTTTCGTTTAGAGAGTGAATGAAAATGTAAGCACATGTGAAGAGTCAGCCAAAATGATGAACTGGGGAAAATATGTAGGAAAGCAGGTGTCAATAGAGACATTACGAAATCAGGCAATGTATAAAGTGAGTGATAGGATTAGACATTTTCAACAGGCTTGAGTTTGAATATATAATCATAGGAAAAAACAAATATGTCGTCACAAATGGGAATGACATTTGAGAGCATTAGGCAACCTGGACATGGATGCTATTAGTTATCAACATTCACTTTCCTTTTAGGCTTTGGTACAATCATAAGTGTGACATTTTATTTTTTTTTTTGTTCAGAATATTACTGTGATAAAATGTATATGTAGATTAGGTGACATGAGTATTTCTTTCACCATTTCTGGGAGCAATAATTTGAAGATGTATACATTAGTATTAGGGGCACAAAGAGGTGTAACCTGTTTCTATGAATATAGAGATAATGCATGAATAGACCATACTATGAATAAATAAAATAACTGATTCCACTTTAAATAATGGATTGAATTGATATGTGAAAATATATAAGAAATCTTCTATTGATATACAATCATTCATTCCAACCAGTTATATATCTAATGGTAATATTAGGATTATGGTTTATGATGAATGGTGTTTGAGTTTTGCTTTATAAGTGATGATGTTAAACAAAAATAATGTGTTTGGAAAGAAGTCTCATGAAAAGACTAGTCAAGAAACATGGAGGAATGCATGTGTTCTGAATCAGGAAGTGATTGATCGTGAAACAAATTCCTCTTAATTTTCTAATTTGTGACTGAAATATATATCCTATGATGTGCATAAACTGAAGACATAGTAACGTACAAGTGTTGAATAAAAATGAAAGTCAAAATACACATCATGTCCCCTAGGAATCTACTTGCATTCATTTTAAACTGGCTAAGTAACTGTAGAAATATTAGGGTTTGTATGCACCATTCACTGAATTTAGTTTTCAGTACTAGGAAACAATATGTATTTCAGGTGGATGATTATTTCTGAGAATAATCTTGTGGAAAGTTGATTATGAATCCACAGATATGAATATGAATGAATTTAGGGAGTGTATACTAAGACACATATATTTCATATTTTATATTTTGAAAAATCTGGAGAGTGTATATATATATATATATATATATATATATATATATATATATATATATATACACACACACACACACACACACGCACACGCACAGATATTAAAAAGTAGCAATACAGGAGATCCATTATGAAGGCAGGCATGGAGAAATCAAGTCTATGATCTCTTCAGCTGCACGGGCATAGGGAGTCGTAAACTGTCTAAATGCTGTTTGCTCAGAATCACTAGGCAATGTTGACCTGTTGTGAATCTGGGGCAAACAGTCTGGGCCCCTCAGAACACACACAGAGCCCGGATTGGCTGCATTCAAGCTTAGATTCGTCTGGTTTTTGTGACTCAGCACTAACATTCCAGCTGAAATAACTGGTCGGTCTTTCTGAATTGACAGAGTTAAAAGACAACTGAGCCTTCATAGGCAGTGGCCACAGGATTGAAATGGGGCTTGGGAGATATAGTCAGGACCCACCTGTTGCATTGGTCACCCAGCAAAGGGAACGAATGGTCACCATTTTAATGGGATACGACCATGGCAGAGAACTGACATTACAGGCTGAGGAGATAACTTCATTGAAACCAACGCGACAAGTGTGTAATCCCATTGCCATCTCTCTCAAAACCATGGGGAAACCGCAAGGGCCCTTCCCAGCTCTGCCGTAATGGCCCCTCCCAGGTCTCCCAGGAGCGCGATAGCCAGACGTAGGGAATCAGGATTGGCTCGGGACTCGCGGCGTGGAATTCCCGGCTACCACTTCCACCAGTGCTGACAATTGAGGTCTCTTACACCACCTACCGGGGGCATGGCTCCCGGAGGACAAGAAAATTCGCTGGGGGTTCTCAGGCCAAAGCTCTACAAACTTAGGGTCTGAGGGAGGCAAACATGGAGAGTGTGCCCAGGCGTTCATTAAAACAGGGCTACCAGGAGCAGAGGCCTGGCGTGTAACCAGTATTGTGGTGAGCGTCAAAGGTGAGCGGGGCCTGGCTTGAGGAAGCACAAGAGAAGGCCCTAGGCACTCAGGATTGGAGACCCGCCCAGACTGGGAGGAAGAGCTGCTGCACAGTGATTGGTTCCCGCTAATTGAGAGGAGAATCTTGGCCCAGTGCACACAGCTCCACCTACTGGAAGAGAAGTAAATTGAACTCTAGGACTGCATGTATTAATATTATTATTTTATTTGTATGCTTTTCTTTTTCTTTGGTTTTCATTTTTGTTGTTGTTCTTTAACTTTTTTAATGTTTTTATTTTTTTTAATTTTTTATTTTATTATTATTATTATTATTTTAAATTTTAATTTTCATTTTTAAATTATCATTATTACTTAAAATTTTATTTATTTTCTATTTTTTTCTTTTGTCTTTTCATTTTTTTTCAATTTTGTTATACCCCCTTCCTTGAATTCTACCTGCCTACTCTCATTCTCCTTAGTGACTTCTTCCCTTCCCTTCTAATATCTTTCCTTCCAAGCATCAAATAAATTTATAAGAGTAAGCAGTAACTCAGTAGTGAAACAGAACAAGAAGTAACATGAGAAGCATAAAAAAGCAAGGAAGAAAAAAAGTGCAAACAATGAAGGACAGCCTAAATATTCAAGAGCATCTAGAGTCATCAGAAAAATGGTCATATAAAGAACTCAAGGAATACCTTAGACAGATGGAATGGAACCTTAAAGAGGATACGAGACAACAAAAACAGTGAAAGAACGCATTGAAAATGAATTAAATAAACAGATAAAATAAGAAATTAAGCATCTTTATCAGGAGATAGAGATTATTAGAAAAATCAAACAATAATTCTAGAAATGAAGGAAATGATAAACCAAATTAAAAACTCAATTGAGAGTATCACTAACAGAGTGGAGCAAGTAGAAGACAGAATGTCAGATAATGAAGACAAAATATATCATCTTGAAAAAACTCTAGCCAAGAAAGAAATGCTGTAAAAAATTATGAGAAAACATCCAAGAGATATGGGATAACATAAAAAAACAAACTTATGAGTCATCCCGAAAGAGGAAGGTACAGAGATTCAAACCAAGGGAATGAGTAACCTGCTGAATGAAATAATTAGAGATAACTTTCCAGAAATAAAAATGGAAACAGATAAACAAATTGTAGATGCTTACAGGACACTGAGCACACAAAATCACAGTAGACCCATGCCAAGACACATTGTTATGAAGATATCCAATATACAAAACAAAGAGAAAATATTAAAAGCTACCAGAGAAAGGAGGCAGATTACAATCAGGGGTAAACCAAAAAGGTTAACAATGGATTTTTTTATCACAGATGCTGGAAGTGAGAAGATCCTGGAACAACGTACTTCAAACACTGATAGACAATGGATGCCAACCAAGAATTATGTATCCAGCAAAATTAAGCTTAATGTAAGACAACGAAATAAAAATATTTCATGATAAACAAAAGCTAAAAGAATTTGCAGCCAGAAAACCAGCATTGGAAAGCATCTGGAGCAAAACACTACACAAGGAAGAAATGAAAATCAACAACGAAAACCATCAGTGGGAAGTGCCTCAGTAATGACAGAGGGCGGGGAAAAGCTAATCATGGAGAAACAATCTAATTTAAAAAAAAAGATATAGGCAAACATGGGTGGCAGTACAAACCATATATCAATAGTAACTCTAAAAGTAAATGGCTTAAACTCTCGAATAAAGTGACATAGGCTTGTAACTTGAAATAAAAAAAAAAATCCAACAATATATTGCCTCCAGGGGACACATCTGAATGGAAAAGACATACACAGGCTGAAGGTGAAAGATTGGGAAAATTTATACCATGCACACGGTCCTCGTAACCAAGCAGGGGTGGCCATCCTCCTATAGAATAAAATCGACCTCAAGACTAATTTAATCAAAAGGGATAAAGAAGGACATTATATACTGCTAAAATGAACCATTCACCGACAAGACATAACAATTATCAATATTCACGCAGCAAATAATGGTGCTGCGATGTTCATAAAACAAATTCTCCTCAAGTTAAAGAATCAAATAAACCACAATACAATAATTATGGGTGACTTCAACTCACCTCTCTCACCATTGGACAGATCCTCCAAACAAAAGTTGAATAAAGGAACTATAGAACTCAATATCACAATCAATACCCTAGACTTAACTGACATATATACAATATATCAACCATCATCAAGTGGATATACTTTTTTCTCAGCAGCACATGGATCCTTCTCAAAAATAGACCATATGTTATGCCATAGGGCAACCCTCAGTAAATATAAAGGGGAGGAGATAATACCATGAATTTTTTGTGATCATCATGGAATGAAACTGGAAACCAATGATAAAAGAAAAAAGAAAAAATCATACATCACCTGCAAAATGAACAATATGTTACTGAATGATCAATGGGCAACCCTCAGTAAATATAAAGGGGAGGAGATAATACCATGAAATTTTTGTGATCATAATGGGATGAAACTGGAAACCAATGATAAAAGAAAAAAGAAAAAATCATACATCACCTGCAAAGTGAACAATATGTTACTGAATGATCAATGGGTTACAGAAGACATAAAGGAGGAAATAAAAAAATTCTTCGAGATAAATGAAAATACAGACACAACATATCAGATTCTATGGGACACAATGAAAGAAGTTTTAAGAGGTAAATTCATCGCCTGGAGGTCATTCCTCAAAAAAAGAAAAAAAAAAAAATAAATGAGCTCACACTTTACCTCAAAGCCCTAGAAAAGGAAGAGCAAAACAACAGCAAATGTAGCAGAAGGCAAGAAATAATTAAAATCAGAGCGAAATTGAAACAAAAGAAACTATTTAAAAAATTAACAAAACTAAAAGTTGGTTCTTCGAAAAGATAAATAAGATCGACAGACCCTTAGCCGTGCTAACGAAGAGAAGAAGAGAGAGAACTCAAATTACTAACATACGGGATGAAAAAGGCAATATCACAACAGATGCAACATAAATACAGAAGAAAATTAGAAATTATTTGGAAAACTGTATTCCAATAAAATAGAAAATAGTGAAGACATCGATAAATTTCTTAAGTCATATGATTTGCCCAGACTGAGTCATAAGGGAACACACAATTTAAACAGACCAATATCAATGGGTGAAGTAGAAGAAGCAATCAAAAGACTACCAACCAAGAAAAGCCCAGGACCGGATGGGTATACAGCAGAGTTTTACAAAACCTTTAAAGAAGAATTAATACCAATACTTTTCAAGTTATTCAGGAAATAGAAAAACTGGGAGCTCTGCCAAATTCATTCTATGAGGCCAACATCACCCTGATTCTGAAACCAGACAAAGACACCTCAAAGAAAGAAAACTACAGACCGATATCTCTGATGAACCTAGATGCAAGAATCCTCATTAAAATTCTGGTGAATTGGATAGAAAGGCACATCAATAAAATTGTGCACCATGATCAACTAGGATTCATCCCTGGGATGCAAGGCTGGTTCAATATATGGAAATCAATAAATGTTATTCACAACATCATTGGACTTAAAGATAAGAACCATATGATCATCTCGATAGACGCAGAAAAACCATTCAACAAAGTAGAGCATTCCTTTATGTTCAAAACATTTTAAAAACTAGGGATAACAGGAACTTACCTCGACATTGTAAAAGCTATCTATGTTAAGCCTCAGGCTAGCATCATTCTGAATGGAGAAAAGTTGAAGCCATTCCCTTTAAAATCTGGAACAAGACAGGGATGTCCTCTATCACCACTTCTATTCAATATATTTCTCAAAAAAACTGGCCAGAGCAATTAGAGAGATGAAAGACTTTAAAGGCATAAAAATAGGAAAAGAAGAACTTAAATTATCACTATTTGCAGATGACATGATTCTATACATAGAAGACCCAAAAGGGTCTACAGAAAAAACTACTAGAACTAATAAATGAATGCAGCAATGTGGCAGGATACAAAATCAACATGCATAAATCAAAGGCATTTCTGTATATTAGCGACAAAACTTCTGAAACAAAAATGAGTCCAAACACTGCATTCCCAATTTCCTCAAAATAATTAAATACTTGGGAATCAACCTAACAAAAGAGGTGAAAGATTTATATAATGCAAACTACAGAACCCTAAAAAGAGAAATAGAATAAGATCTTAGAAGATGGAAAAATATACCCCGTTCATGGATAGCCAGAACTAACATCATCAATATGGCGATATTACCAAAAGTTCTCTATAGGTTTAATGCAATGCCAATCAAAATCCCAAAGGAATTTTTTGTAGAAATAGATAAAGCAATCATAAAATTCAAATGGAAAAATAAAAGACCCAGAATAGCAAAAGCAATTCTAAGCAGGAAGTGTGAATCAGGCAGTATAGCAATACCAGATTTCAAACTATATTACAGAGCAATCATAATAAAAACAGCATGGTCCTTGTACGAAAACAGGTGGGTGGACCAATGGTACAGAGTGGAGGACACAGAGACTAATCCAAAAAGCTACAACTATCTTATATTTGATAAAGGAGCTAATGGCCTGCAATGGAGGAAGGATAGCATCTTCATCAAATGGTGTTTGGTAAACTGAAAATCCATATGCAACAAAATGAAACTGAATCCCCTCCTCTCGCCATGCACAAAAGTTAACTCAAAGTGGATCAAGGAGCTAGATTCAAATCAGAGTCTCTGCGTCTGATAGAAGAAAAAGTTGGCTCCGATCTACATATTGTGTGGTCAGGCTCCGAATTCCTTAATAGGACACCCATAAAACAAGAGTTAATAACAAGAATCAAGAAATGGGACTTACTTAAACTGAATTTTTTTTTTCTCAGAAAGAGAAACAATAAGAGAGGTAAATATGGAGCCTACATCATGGGAACAAATTTTTAGTCCTCACCCTTCACATGGAGCCCTAATATCTAGAGTATACAAAGTATACAAATAACTCAGAAAATTATACAATAAGATAACCAATAACCCAATGGGCCAAGGACCTGAACAGAAACTTCTCGGAGGAGGACATAGAATCAATTAACAAGTACATGAAAAAATGCTCTCCATTTCTAGCAGTAAGAGAAATGCAAATAAAAACCACCCTAAAATACCATCTCAATCCAGTGAGATTGGCAGCCATAATGAAGTCAAACAACAACAAGTGCTGGCGAGGATGTGGGGAAAAGGGTACTCTTGTACATTGCTGGTGGGACTGAAACTGGTGCAGCCAATTTGGAAAGCAGTATGGAGACTCCTGTGAAAGCTTGGAATGGAAGCACCATTTGACCCAGCTATTGCCCTTCTTGGACTATTCCCTGAAGACCTTAAAAGAGCGTACTACAGGGATACTGCCACATCAATTTTCATAGCAGCACAATTCACAATTGCTACACTGTGGAACCAACCCAGATGCCCTTCAATAGATGAATGAATAAAAAAATGTGACTTTTATATAGTATGAAGGATTACGCAGCACTAAAATATGCCAAAATAATGGAATTTGCAGGGAAATGCATGGCACTAGAGCAGATTATGCTTAGTGAATCTAGCCAATCCCTAAAAAACAAATACCAAATGTCTTCTTTGATATAATGAGAGCAACTAAGAACAGAGCAGGGAGGAAGAGCATGAAGAAAAGATTAACATTAAGCAGAAACATGAGGTGGGAGAGAAAGGGAGAGAAGAGGGAAATTGCATGGTAATGGAGAGAGACACTTATTGTTACACAAAATTACATATAAGAGGTTGTGGGAAAATAAACAAGGAGAGAAATGAATTACAGTAGGTATGGTAGAGAGAAAAGATGGGAAGAGAATGGAGGGGGTATAGTAGAGTATAGGAAAGGTAGCAGAATACAACAGTAACTAATAGGGCATTATGTAAAAATATGGATGTGTAACTGATGTGATTCTGCAATCTGTATTTGGAGTAAAAATGGGAGTTCACACCCCACTTGAATCTAATGTATGAAATATGATATGTCAAGAGCTTTGTAATGTTTTGAGCAACCAATAAAAAAAAGTAGCGATATATATGCCAATAGAAATTCATCATGAAATATATATAATCCACAGATTGAAAAATATTAATTTTACTGAACATGAAATTATGTATAATGTTATTCAACTAGGATGCTCACCCATAGGTTGAATTTTCAGTTCCAACAGCGTTTAGGAGGAGTGATCTCTTCTCTCAATTTGCATCTGCCAATTCAGCCACCTCACAAGTGTATACGAGTGATATCAGGTAGGATTCTATATGTGCATATAAAAATACATGTGCTGAATAGGCTACAGAGAAAGGGAGACAGGGATTCATATATTTGATAATTTTAAAAACACATGTAGAACTATTTCAACAAAAAATTGACTAGATTTATAACTCCTACAAAATATAATGCAAAAGGCAATTCCAACTATACACCATGCCTCCTCTGAACTGCTTGTATTTCTTTTCTTTTTGGGTTATTTTTCACCATCATATTAGGATCATTAGTCAGAGTCTAGTAGGGTATGGGTTAGTGTCAGGGATTCAGTATTTCAAATGGAAAATTGAAAAATGAATCCAATGTGTATGTAAATATGTGCTACACAAAAATCTTCTCACTCATATCCAGAACAATGCCTTGACATTACCTTCACCCAAGTAAGACACAATTATAGTAGAAAAGTGTGAAAATCTATGAATACATATATGGAATGGAATATCCTCGGGAGTTCACAACCTTGGAGGTGGTAGAGGCGTTTCCAAAAGTAAAGGACAGGGTAAACACTCCACAAACAAAGAGCTCTGCTGGCCTAAGACTTCTTGGAATACTGCCTCTGAGGTTAGGCACTTGAAATATATGTTGTTGTCATGAGCTTTGGCTTCCTTTGTAGTGAGACCATAAAAGCTGGGTCTGCTTCTATGTGACCTGGAAGACATGATTTCTTATTTTCCAATGAACATGAGGCAGCAGTGCTCAATTTTCTCTTTGTAGGTAAACTATGTCCACTGGAGGCTAAGTGTCTCCCGGTGGGGACTGTGAAGACATTTGATCATCCTCCACTTTTCGTGGTGTGTCTTGCTGCTACACTGGGAATTTGGTACTTGCTTCACACAATATAAGAAGTTCATCTGGGATACAGTGCTGGCGCGTGTTCTGTCACGTGGGGTGGGTTAGCATCTGCAGGAGAATGTACCAACCAGTCTTCTATCCCACATAGCTTGTCCCAATAACCATAGCAACCTGATTATGAACATTGCCCTGAAACCTCTCCACATAACAAGATGCCTTTACCTGCAAGGGAATGGGGGCTGCGCCATATCAGTCACAAGCCATTTGTAAGCCGATAGCCGATCCACATGGCCCCACCTTGATGTTTCATCACATACCTGCCCACCACTACTCTAGGCCCACTACTCACCAGGCTCCAAATTCCTGGCATCTTGTATTCTACACCATTTTCATGAAACCCAGTCAAACAAGGCACTGTCTGGTATACACATGATCAGCAACAGGACATCCAAAGTTTCTGCAGTGCCACCTGGTCATGGGAATTTCAAAACTTTTATGGTATTTATCTAGCAATTTTTCAAGGATGAAGTTACAGGCACTGTGGGTTTCAATTCATTCAGGAACCGTTAAGAGTTGAGAAAGCTCATTTCAATGAATGCTCTGGAGAACTTTAAAGTCAAGGCTTCTCAAAGAGTTGCCAACAGGTCACATGAAGCCAGGCCAATTGACGTCTACAATGTGAGGTCCATGTGTGTTTTGAATCTCAACTATGGCTACCAAGTCTTTCAGAATAAAATCATGTGATATCCTGGCTGAGATTCCCAGGCCTCTGTGGAAAGCCACCCTGGGCCAAGATCTCAGTTTCCAAGAGTGAGTCTCATGCGTGGCCTCCTAAAATCCCAACACAATTCATGGCAATACTTCTCTGAGGTCAGTTCCAGAACTCAGTCTCTAAGGGTAAATCATACCAGATTTCAAGCCCAGGTGGACCCAGTCATCCCTTCCAACTGCCACAAAAATGACCAAAATTAAAATGAAATCACTCCCACAGGGCCACAATCTTTTTCCTTGTAGACACTCATCATAACCTCTAGCTGGAGGTTTCAATGAGCACAAGGTAGTGTCCAAAATAAGCTCACTTGCCCCTCATTTGCCTAAAAACATGGTGGCCTGAACACTATTCCTGTGAACCAGGAGTGATCAAATATTCCTGCTGTTAAAGTGTTCCGCTTCTCCAATTTGAGGCCTACTGGCTGAAGCCTATAAATTCTTGATATGATTTGGAGTCATGAGAAAACCCAAGCACATGTGGGCTAGCCTCTGCAGGGATTTCAAAGACTCATTTGACCCTAAGGATCCCTATTCTCACTTGATGGAGGTCAGGAACCTAAAACAAGAAGGCAAAAATATTCATCCACAATGACTTCTCTTTTGGTCATTTTGGTTTTGGAACCACATGGGATCTTTCTTTAGATCCATCAGGTGCTGAGAATCTAAGCCACAACCTCATTCAAGGACAAGAGGCTGATTCAGACACATTCCATTCCAAAGCAATTAAGCAAAGAGCCACAGGTGATGTCCATTCATTTCCATATGAAAACAGTCTTCTTAATGCTACACAACTGGGTGGCCTGAGGCAAAGACTTTCCTGATATTCAGGATAATAGAAACAGAAGTAAGCAAATGGCCCAAAGAAGGGTTTCTCCACTGAGACATTACTGGTCACACTGATATCTGAGTTTTCTGAGATGCTCCCATTCCCTTAAGCTATCCAGTACATGGCCATGTCACAGAGCCCTGTGGTGTTACATATCTGGGACTCAAAACCATGAGCCTATTCTGGAGAGTGGCTGGAAAACACGAAGAAAACAGGAACTTAAGAAGATAGTAGATGTTGCCCATCCATAAGGCAAGCTGCAGTCCATTCATCAATTGGGCAGTAAGAATGTGGGGAAGCTTTCAACTAGAGACAACGTTTCCATTGATGCATTCTCTTTTCTAAAGTCTACAACAATGGATACACTGGGATACACAGACATAGAAACACTCACCATGTCAAAGGACTTACTAGAAATAGTCCACTCCAAACCAAATAAACCACCTTTCCTAGCTATTCTCAGAACATCAGAAAAAAACACAAACTCACACCTACAACAGCAAAGGCGATTCTTTCACCCAAGTAGGTCTGTGATTATCCGAAGTGTCTTCTGACTGGTGGGCCACATTATGTTCCCCAAAAAATGGCTTGTCCTGTTTCAGATCTGGTCTCCTTGGCCAATTCTGTGAAGTTGTCAGGAGCCAGTGGTTCGCCACTACCTACTTTCTCAGGAAAGGCCCCTCTTCCAAGCTCTGCTGGAATTTGGCCATCCTCACATCAGTAGGTACCAAGAAAGACTGACTACGTCTTTGGGAAAAACAAATAAGTTAGCCCACTGGGACTCGGAGTGAGACTGACTCTGGGTGCCTGGCTTCCGGGATCCCAAGTTCAGAGAATTCCATCACCAAGGAAGTGAAGTGAGGTCACTTCTTTCAGGAACTGAATATGGTCACTGCCTTGGTAACCACTTTGTCCTAACAGTTGCTTCCAAGGTTCCTATGAGATGGAGGCTGCCCCAACATCCTGTGACACATTCAGAAGTTAGAATGGTATATCAACCATAGGCACCCAGGAACAGCTCTCCACACAGGCCTGCATAGGTCCATCTTCTCTACTTTAAGAAGGCAGAGGCTGATTCAGACACATCAATTCTTCCTGACCAGGTTGTTTGCCATGGAAGATGACTATTGCTCTCTCAGGTCCTACATAGCTGCCTACATATTCTCCAAGGATCATTTCTCCATGGATCTTTTAGGTTCTCAGCAGGTGGAAGATAATCTACATTCCTATATTGTAAGACCCACTCTGTCCCTGCTCTTCTGTAAGTTGTATTGAAGGAAAAGTGTATGGTTAGGGTTAATAATAGGTTCGTTTTGGGTTACGAATCATTCTGCAAGATGAATAATGGCATTGGCAACCTGTGGTATTTACAAGAGTATATATGTGAAATATAACTATGAAAGCAGAAATCTAGGTAAGATTTGAAGCCCAGAAGGGCATTGGGGACTTGAGTGGGATACTTAGCTTTGAGTTATGTGCTGCACAGATGTCTCAAATAAATCAATATACACTGGCATCGGACCTTGTACTTTGGATGATTGAATGTTGAAGAGAACATCCAGTCAAAAAGCGATAATCGGTAGGATTAGGAAGGTAGTCGGTAGGTTTAGAAAGAAGAGTGAGTATAGGATTTGGACCAAAAGTTCTTTAGCAATAGGGTTTCGGGTAGAGAGTGTATGTAAATCTCAGTACATGTGAAGAGTCAGTCACAATGATGAACTGGGGAAAACATGTAGGAAAGCAGATATCAATAGAGACATTAGGAAATCAAGCAAAGTATAAAGTGTGTGATAGGGTTAGACATTTTCAACAGGTTTGAGGTTGAATATATAATATTAGGAAGAAACAAATATGTAGTCACCAATAGGATTGATATTTGAGAGCATTAGGCAACCTGGACATGGATGTTTTTAGTAATCCATGCTCACTTTCTATTTAGGCTTTGGTACAATTGTAAGTGTGACCTTTGCTTTTGGTGTCCAGAATATTTCTGTGATAAAATGTGTATGTAGATCAGGCGACATGAGTATTTCTTCCACCATTTCTTGGAGCAATATTTTGAAGACTTATAAATTAGTATGGTCGTACAAAGAGGTGTACCCTATTTCTATGAATATACACATAATGCATGAATAGACCATACTGTGAATAAATAATATAACTGGATCCACTTTAAATAATGGATTGAATAGATATCTGAAAATATATAAGAAATGTTATATTGATATACAATCATTCATTCCAACCAGTTATATATCTAATGATCATCTTAGGGTTATGGTTTATCATGAAGGGTTTGTGAGTTTTGTTTCAAAATTGATTATGGAAATCAAAAATATTATATTTGGAAAAAAGTCTCATGAATAGACCAGTAAAGAAACATAGAGGAATACATGTGTTCTGGAGCAGGAAGTGATTGAAAGTGAAACAAATGCCTATAAATTTGCCAACTAGTGAATCAAATATATATTCTATGATGTACATAAACTGAAGAAATAGTAATGTACCAGTGTGGAATAAAAATTAACGTCAAAATACACATCATGTTCCATAGTAACCTACATGCATTGATGTTAAACTGGGTTAGTTAATGTAGACATATTAGGATTTGTATGCACCTTTCACTGAAGTTAGTTTTCAGTACTAGGAAACAAATATGTATTTCGGGTGGATGAATATTTCTAAGAATAATCTTGTGAAAAGTTGATTATTAATCCACATACATGAACATGAATGAATTTAGGGATTGTATATAAGACACATATATTTCATATTTTTAAAAATCTGGAGAGTATATATATATATATATATATATATATATATATATATATATATATATATATATATACACACACACACACACACAAACATAGACATTAATAAGTAGCAATATATATGCCAATCGAAATTCATCATGAAATATATATCATAAAGATGCAAAAACATTCATTTTACTGAACATGGGTTTATGCATTATGTTGTTCTACTGGGAAGCTCACCCATAGGTTGAATTTTCAGTTCCAACAGGGTTTAGGAGGAGTGATCACTTTTCACACTTTGTATCTGCTATGTCATGTAATTCACAAGAATGTACGTGTGATACCATGCAGGATTCTATTTGTGCATATAAAAATACATGTGCTGAATAGGCTCCAGAGAATGGGAGACAGTAGTTCACATATTTGTTACCTTTGAAAACACATCGAGAACTATTTCAATTAAAAATTGACTAGATTTATAACACCTACCCTTTATCATGCAAAAGGCAAGTCGAACTCTGAACTGCATGTACTTATATACTGTTTGGGTTATTTTTCTCCATCATATTAGAATTAGTAGTCAGAGTCTAGTAGAATATGTGTTAGTGTCAGGGATTCAGAATTTCGAATGGAAAATAGGAAAATTAATCCAATGTGTATGCAAATATGTGCTACAACAAATCTTCCCACTCTCATCCAGAACCATGCCTTGACATTACCTTCGCCCCAAGTAAGACACAATTAGAGAAGAAGAGTTACAAAATCTGTGATTACATTTCTGGAATGGAAAATGCTCAAGAGTGCACAAACTTGGAGGTGGTATAGGAGTTTCCAAAAATAAGGACAAAGTACACACTCCACAAACATGGAGCTCTGCTTGCCTAAAACTTTTTGAGAAACTGCCACTGAGGTTGGGCACTGAAATATAGGTTGTTGTCACGAGTTAAGCTCCCTTTGTAGTGAGACCCTCAAAGCTGGGTCTGCATCTATGTGACCAGGAGGACAAAGTTTCTTATTTTACAATGAACACGAGGCAGCAGTGCTGAATTCTCTCTTTGTAGGTAAACTGTGGCCACTGGGCGCTTAGTGTCTCCCCGTGTGGACTGTGAAGCCATATGGTCATCCTCCATTTCGTGGTGTTTCTTCCTGCTGCACTGGGAGTTTGGTATTTGCTTCACGAAATACAGGGAGTTCACCTGGGACAAAGTGCAAGAGGGAGTTCTGTCACGTGTGGTGGGTCAGGGTCTGCAGGATGATACAAGAACCAGGCTTCTATCCCACATAGCTTGACCCCTTGACCATAGCAACCTGATTCTGAACAATGTCCTGAAATCTCTCCATATAACAAGTTGCCTTTACACGGAAGGTTCTGCTGGCTGCGCCATATCAGTCACAAGCCATTTGGAAGCCAATGGCAGATCCAAATGGCCCCACACAGATGTTTTATCACATACCTGCCCAACACTGCTCTAGGCCCACTACTCAACAGAGTCCAACTTACTGACATCTCTGTTCTACACCATTTACATGAAACCCAGTAAAACAAGAAACTGTCTGGAACATTCATGATCAGCAACATGTCATCCAAAGGTTCTCCAGTGCCACCTGGTGATGGGAATTTCAAAAATTTCATGGTATTTATCTAGCCATTTTTCAAGGATGAAGTTGGAGGCACTGTGAGTTTCAATTCATTCAGGAACCATTAGATGGTTAGGAAGCTCATTTCAATGAAAGCTCTGGAGAACACTCACAGGTAAGGCTTCCCAAAGAGTGGTGAAAAGATCACATGATGTTTAGCTCATTTAGCTCTACAATGTGAGGTCCACATGAGTTTTGACTCTCAATGATGGGTGCCAAGTCTTTCAGAATAAAATCATGTGGTATCCTGCCTGAGAGGCCCAGTGCTCTGTGGAAAGCCACCCTGGGCCTAGAACTCAGTTTCCAAGGGCGACACTCATGCCTGGCTTTCTGAAACCTCAACACTATTCATAGCAATACTTCTCTGAGTTCAGTTGCAGAACTCAGTCTCTAAGGGAATCACACCAGAGTTCAAGCACATGTGGACCAAGTCATCTCTTCTAACCGCCACCCAAATGACCACAATTTAAATTGAAAGACTCCAACACACATAATAACCTCTGGCTAGAGTTTTCCATGAGGGGGACAGCTCAAGTCCGTGTCCCAAATAAGCTCTCTTGCACCTAAATTGCCTAATTCAGGGTGGCATGGACACCCTTCTTGTGAACCAGGAGAGATCAAATAGGCCTCCCATTAATACTGCTCCACTTCTTCAATTTGAGGTCAACTGACTGTGGGGTTTGGATTCTTTATGTGAATTGGAGTCTTGAGAAAACCCAAGCAACCATGGGCTAGCCTCTGCAGAGCTCTGAAGATCTCATTTTACCCATAGGATCTCTATTCTGACTTGATGGAGTTCAGGAAAGTTACAGAGGAAGGCGAGAGACTTCATCCACAAGGACTGCTCTTTGGCCATTTTGGTTTTGGATGTACACATGGGATCTTTCTTTATATCCATCAGAAGGTGAGAAACTAAGCCACAGCCTCACACAGGGCAAATAGGCTGATTCAGACACATCCTCTCCAAAACAATTAAGCAAGGAACCACAGGTAATACCCATTCATTTCCATTTGAAAACTGTTTTCTTCAGGCTTCACAAAGTGGTGGCCTGCGGAAAAGACCTTCCTGACATTCAGGGCAACAGAAGAAAAGGTAAGCAAAAGGCCCCAAGCATGGTTTCTCCACTGAGACTTTACTGATCACACTGATATCTGAGTTTTCTGAGATGCTCACCATTCCCTTTAGCTATCTAGTACATGGTCATTTCAAAGAGCTTCGTGGTTGTACATATCTTAAACACAAAACCATGAGCCTATTCTGGAGAGTGGCCAGAATTCAGGAAGAAAACAGGATCTTAGGAAGATAGTAGGTGTTGCCCATCAATAAGGCAAGCTGCAGTCCATTAATTAATTGGGAAGGATGAATGCTGGGAAGCTTTCTACCTGACAGGACATATTCATTGATGCATTCTCTCTTCTAATGTCTACAACCCACAGGCGCAGTGGGATACACTGACATAGAAACACTCGCGTTGTAAAACGACTTACTAGAAACCGTTCACTCCAAACAAAACAAACCTTCTTTCATACCTATTCTCAGAACATGAGACAAAAACCACAAACTCACACCCACATCACAAAGGCACCTCCTTCCCCCATGTAGGTCTGTGACTATCCGGAGAGTCCTCTGACTGGTGGGCCATACTATGTTCCCAGAAATGGCCTGTTCTGTCTCAAATCTGGTCTTCTTGGCCAACTCTGTGAAGTTTTCAGGATCAAGTGGTGAGTCAATGCCTGCTTTCTCAGGAAAGCCCCCTCTCCATAGCTTTTCTTGCATTTGGCCATCCTCACATCAGTAGGTCCCAAGAAAGACTGAGTCTGTCCTTGGTAAATCAAAATAAGTTTGACAACTGGGACTGGGACCGGGACTGGCTCTGGGTGCCAGGCTTCCTGGATTCCAAGTTCAGAGAGTTCTATCACCATAGAAGTTAGGGGAGGTCACTTCCTTTAGGAACTGAATTTGGTCACTGCCTTGGCAACAACTTTGTCCTAACAGTTGCTTCTAAGGTTCCCATGAGAAGGAGGCTGCCCCTACTTTCTGTGACACTTTCACAAGTTAGAATGGTATGTCAACCATTGGCACGCAGGAGAAGCTCTCAACACATCCCTGCTTTGGTCCATCTTCTCTACATTAAGAAGAGAGTGGCTGACTCAGACACATCCCTTCATCATGAGCAAGTTGTTTGCCATGGAAGACTTTTGCTCTCTCAGGTCCTTCATAGTTGACTACATCTTCTCCAGGGATCATTTCTTCATGGACCTTTGAGGTTCTCAGAAGGTGGAAGATCCTCTATATTGCTGTATTTTAAGACCAACTCTGTCCCCGCTCTTCTGTAAAATTAGATTGAGAGAACAGTGTATGGTTAGGGTTAATAACAGGTTCAATTTGGGTGAGAAAAGAAACTACATGGTTGAGCAAACAGGGTCCTACAGTTAACAATAATATGAGAATTATTAATGGACCAGCCTGGGTGGATAAAAGCGTAGTTAACCAGGTGGACTATGTGAACCAAGACTCAAACCTCCTTTTGGGGGCCTCTGTCTTTCTTTGACCCTCTTCAAGTCGTTTTCTTAATTTACTCATAGATTCTTTTACAACTCCAGTATTGTCGGCATAAAAACATCATTCTTTCCTCAATGCAAGCAAAAAGGCACCCTTCTCTCATGAAGAGGAGGGCCAACGCTCGCCTGCTCTGTAAACAACTTCAGAGAGAGAGAGGTTAAAATTCCTGTAAAGCTGTGATGCGGTTTTTAATGTCTTTAAGCTTTGGTCTATTTCTGCTTCTAATTGTGTCTTTGGTGTGTCTCATGGACTAGGGCATTTGTTCCTGTGCCCACCCCTTTAGCAACTATTATTCCTAATAGGATGGCTAAAGTTAGGGTACAGGTTCCTGGTGGAACCGGGTTGTATGCCCCCCTATTTGATCTTTAAATGAACCTGCATCCTGATAGAGTACTCTCGAAAACATCTGCATCATTACATAATTAATCGCATCTATTGACCATTTTATGAAAACATAAATAATGTTAAAGTGTATAGAATTATACTGTAGTAGGGATGGACAAGGAAAGGCACCTAAGATAGCACCAAAGACAGGAAATCAGTTTTATTTGGTTGCATCCGTATTTAGAGGGCATTGCTTCTGTTGTAATCAATTAATCCACTGAACCCCAAGTTTTGGTAGTTTTAGTATTTGTACCCAACATGTAAGGGAAGGGGCTCAGAAGTTCACAGTCTGCAGAAATTTACACAAATCAGTTTTTGTTTCTGTTTTTTTCCTCTGTTCTGTGCACGTTAACTTTTCAAGGACACCTTGGAACGGGAGAGCTTTTTTGTCTCTTTTTTTTCCTCCTTGCCAGCTGTCACCATGGAGCCCAGTTGGTAACTTTTTTATCTTAGAAATGTAGCCATCTCTGTGAAGCCCCAGCTCAAGGCCAGAGTCCTTGTTCACATATTTTGTGAAAAACTGGTAAGGCGATGTCTAGCTTAGGGGTGGTGATTTTTCCAGCCAGTGGCCAAGTAGAACAGGGCAACACGAAGAGTGGAAGTTTATCTCCATTGAACTTTTTCAGAGGGACTCTTTTGCTGAAAGACCTAAAGTAAGCCTTGGTGAAGACTTCTGGAGAAGGTCATTTAAGACATTTCTGTGGACCTGGTACAGAGGGGGATGACAGAGAAGGCGATGCTGAGAGCAGCTCTGTGGATCTGAGAATGAGGAAGGAGAGATGCCAAAGAATAATGGGAAAGGGGTTTGGGATTTTCATAGAACAAAAACTTGAGCAGTAGAACAGGTAGAGCAGAGGGGAAGACGGGAGTGAGTATTCCAAAAAGCCTGTGAGGGACTTTAAATTCTTAGAACCTGTTTTCAGTGATGACAAATCAACTTTAAAGGTCATTTTCATTACATCTTGGATAGGGGTCTGAGGGCTCTTCTCAGCTGGTTTGAGCTTTGGCTAAGCTTGCTACAAGACTTGGTGGGACCTAGTGCAGACACTGACAGGAAAAAAAAGGAGTGAGTGGGTGGAGGGGTACCTCGGTACCTGCTTCCTCAGCAAGGGGGCAATTTTCTGAGATCCAGCGGAGGTTTGGGTTTTTGATCTAGTAATTGGAGGGGAGAAATCAGGTTGCTGAGGTGGGAGTGAAAGCAGAGAGTCTAGAGCAGAAGGCTGAGTGTGAGGAACTATTGGGGAAGCATAGTACAGGATGTGAGCGCAGGAGGAAAAAGGATTCCACATAGGGGAATTTCCCCCTTTTGAGCACTTGCCAAAGTTAAAAATGTCATGCAGAATTTGGAGATCTAGAGAACCCTCTGGGGGCCATAGTTTTTGGTTGTCTAATTGGTAATATGGCCAATGCTGTGTACTGAATTTGATGAGGAGTTTGGGTTCCACCAGGCAGCCCCTGTATGCTCACATCCCCATGACTTACACAAGAAGTCGGCTTTTCCCCCAGAAAGCCATGGCTGTTTGTCGCTTTGATAGTCTGCCGGGCATACATAGTAATATAGGTTAGCCAACCTGCATCTGGCTCGCGTGTCCCTGCATCCATAATGTTTGTTTCAATTATCTATGGTATGGAAGGGATTTAATGAAATTTTAGTGAGATCCTCTTCATCAGGTATATCTCAAAAGGAAAGACCTCTACCGAGCTGAAAAATGTCTGGGTGGAGAGATAGCCACCAGATCCCTAAGGGGGCTGTTAAGGTCTCTTTAATGGTTCTATTTATTTTTTCTACCTGTCCTGAGTTCTGGGATATATAAGCATAATGTAACTTCCAATTAATGCACAGGGTCCTGGTTAACACCTGACTTACCTGGGCCATGAACACCAGTCCATTATCAGTCCATTAGGCAGATCGTATCTTGGAAAAATATCTTTCAGGATCTTCTTGAAAACCATTTGCGCCGTTTTTTTTTTTTTTTTTTTTTTTGTGTGTGTGTGTGTGTAAGGCTTCAATCCATCCTGAAAATGTATCTACAAAGACTAGGAGATATTTAAGTCCATACCTTGCTGGCTTAATTTCATTAATGTCCACTTCCCAGAATTGTCCTGGTCTGGTTCCTCGTAGGTGCTTTCCTCTAGGAAACTTGGAAGGGTAAGCATTACCCAATTGA
Source organism: Callospermophilus lateralis (assembly GCF_048772815.1). Classification (NCBI taxonomy): domain Eukaryota; kingdom Metazoa; phylum Chordata; class Mammalia; order Rodentia; family Sciuridae; genus Callospermophilus; species Callospermophilus lateralis. The sequence continues at coordinate 154,763 of NW_027513914.1, forward strand.
CGGATCCGACAGGCTTTTGTTACCCGTTCAGTTATTTCCTTTCGCTGTGAGTTGGTTAGTGGAGAACTCTGTTCTTAATCCTACAGTAATGCCTGCAGTTTCTTTGAACCAAGGTGAGTGAGTTGATGTGCATTTTTAACGTAGTGTAGGGCTTGCTGTAATTGCAGGCTGAGCTCAGTGAAGTTGAGGTGTTCAGAGTCATTGTCCTTAGATGTTATCAAAAACTTCCTGGTACTCAGGGTTCCATTGGAATTGGGCATCTTCCTTTAACAGCGGTATCAAGGAGCAGCTAAGGACGCAAACCCAGGTATCCATAACCTGCAAAAGCCAGCAGTCCCAAGAAATTCTCTGAGTTGTCTGCTGTAAGATGGGGGTGGTATCTACACAATGGTTTGTTTTCTGGGCTCAGTGAGCCATCGTTTACTGCCCCTAAGGGAATAGCCCAGGAAGATTACTTCATGCTAGCAAATTTGGGCCTTTTTGGCCGAAACTCTATACCCAAGTTGAGCAAGCTCATATAATAGTGCTTGGGTCCCAGACTCACAGTTTTCCTTGGTGTTGGCTGCCAGTAGCAGGTCATCCACATATTGAAGCTGGGTAACTTCAGGGTGCGTAGTTCTGAAGTTGTTGAGATCTCTGTGGAGGGCTTCATCAAAGAGAGTGGGGGAGTTTTTGAACCCCTGTGGGAGTCTAGTCCAAGTTAGTTGACCAGACGTTTTGGTTTCTGGGTCTACCCACCCGAAAGCAAACAGCAACTGACTATCTTTATGCAGAGGCAAGCAAAAGAAAGCATCTTTTAAGTTCAGAACAGTATATAATTTCCGCTCAGGGTTCAGAGTGCTAAGCAGATTGTACGGATTAGGTACCGTGGGGTGAATGTCCTGCACTCTTTTGTGGATCTCTCTTAGCTCTTTAATGGGGCGATAGTCCCCGGTTCCTGGCTTTTTTTTTTTTTTTTTAGAAGCAGGGGAGTGTTCCAGGCCGATTGACAGGGCCTTAGGACTCCTAAGGCCAGATATTTCTGAATATGGGGCCTTATCCCACCTTTAGTTTTTTTGCTTAGAGGATATTATTTGACATTGATTGGGGAGACTGAGGTTTTTAACTCCACTGTTATTGGAGGTTGTTTCACGGCCAGACCTAACACTGCAGTTTTTGCCCAGGCATCTGGGTAATCTGTTATCCATTTTTGGGGTAGCTTGCTTGTTTGATCAGTCTTGGGGGGTGTGAAGAGTGGACGTTCATCTTCTACTAATATAGTTAAAGCGGTGACTATAGGAGTTTTACTGAAGGATTTACAAATTTCATTTGGGGGCCTTCAGGGTTAAAAGTTATTTTGGCCCAGAGCTTGGTGAGCAGATCTCTGCCCATCAATGGGTGCAGGCATTCTGGTCTTACTAGGAAGGAGTGATGGATTTTTTCTTTCCCCAGGTCCATGGTCCTCTTAGTTGTCTAAGCCCGATATTTACTGTCATCAGCCCTTTGAACTAGAGACCTTTTATTTGATAGAGGGCCCAATGGGGCCTTAAGGGCTGAGTATACTGCTCCTGTATTCACTTCAAAGTTTACTGGAGTCCCCTCCACTTCAAAAGTTACCCTGAGCTAGGGGAAGGGATCTGAGCCCCGACTTTCTTAGTCATTCTCCAGAGTCAGAATGGCCAGCTGGCGTGGCTGTCTCTTTATAGGGAACTCTATGGCCCAGTATCCTTTTTCTTTAGAGTAGGCACACTGATCTGAGGCCAGGGGTGGCCTCTGGCATGGGCCCTTCCTGTCACCCTGTGTCTTAATTTCTGGCCTCTTTCTTGTTGTGATCAGGACCTTAGTCAATGCCTTAGTCTGTCTTTTGCTTCTCTCATCCTCCGTTTGCTTCCTTTCTTTCTCCCTGTTTCTCTCTTATAGTATACTTTCTTGGCTTCTTTGACTAAATCTCTCTTTTAAATTTTTTTTTAATATCCATGGCAGCTTGCTCAATTAAGGCCATCATGACAGATGCCTTTTATTCCGCTGCCTGAGGATCGAAAGAAGTATATCTCTTATATGCCTCCATGATTCTCTCTAGAAACATAAAGGGAAATTCATCAGGCCTTTGAATAATTTCTCTTACCATGGCCAAATTAGTTGGTCACCCAGCGGTCCCTTGGAGACCCGCTGTTAAAGCCTGGCAATAATTGAACAGATGATCCCTATCTTCCAACGTGTTGGGGTCCCTGTTGAATAGGTTTAAGGAGAAGCCAGCTTTCATTATGTTGGGAAGTTGTGTTGGTCGCCCATCAGGTCTGAGGATATTTTTTCTACATTCCAGGAGATTTTTCTCTCATTGCTCTGTCATGAAGAGAGTCGCTAGGTGGTGTTGACAGTCACCCCAAGTAGGCAGGTGTGAAAACGTCGGCGAGTTCTCTGAGTTCTTTTAGCCGGGCCAGCTTCCTCCAGGGAAGGAGGGGCTGTCTGTGCTGCGGGACAGTCATCTTGATGGCACTGGGCCAGCCTAGCTTCCTCGAATGGTGGAGAGGCTGAGTCAGCAGAAGGGAAATCACTTAGAGGGTGTTGGGGGTTGGGAGACGAGGGCAGATGATAAGGAGGGGGAGGAGAGTCCAGTAGAGTCTTGAGACTCAAGGAGAACAGTGGGTGGAGGAGGAGGAGCAGAGAGTTTGAGAGATAGAATTGTGGGGGAAGGAGTAGGAGCAGGTGCAGGGACAAGGAAAGGCTTGACCCATGGAGGAGGAGATTTGTAGAGGTACTGACAAGTTAAGATATATGGCTGTTGATCTGGATGTCTATGTGGCCCCTGGTGAAAGACAATATCTCGGACTTTTCAAATAAGTGCGAAGTACAAAGATCCTTCTAGGAGCCATCCGACTGCAATGGTGGGTCATTCTGTGACACAGAATCTGCCAGGTCTGGCGTTTTACTGAAAAAGAAAGATTCTGAGCCCTTAAGCAGAATTTGGTCCAGTGATCAAGGGTCAGGGACAGAGGCATTGAAATGATCTGTCCCATAATAAAATATACACAGACAGTGAAAGCAACGACACACAACACAGACAAGACAAGACAATAAAGACAGGCAATGGACGTCCAATACTGAGACCAGGACTGACTAGTCGGCAAAACCTGAAGGGCTGGCAATACCGAATCAGAAACAAAATATCAGTGAGTCGAGGAGACTATTGTTCCTCGACTTCCCGAGTCTATATCCCAGGGACATGGTCTGTGGCTCTGTGGCATGTGTGTCAGCCACCATGGGAGAGAGCTCACGCTCTTTACCAATAGCCATTTTGCCATACCCTAACCTGAAGCCTGAAACCAGAAAGATGGGTCTTATATACCCCCAGAGGAGCCCGTTGGGGGTATTTTGTCTGCAGCTGCCGGATCTCGCTAGGGCCACCAGATGTAAAGGTTGGGCGAGCATCTGTGGCAGAGACCACCAAGAGACTGTCTCATGCAACAGCAAAGGGTTTATTGGGAGTCCGGCATGAAGGGCTCAGAGATCATTTGAACAGAGCAGAGAGCCCTGAGAACAGCTTAAGAAATGCTTATATATTTTCCTTGGAGAGGGCAGGGAGAGAAATTTATTGATGGGTAATGGCAAGTGGGCAGTTTGCGTGCAACTGGTTGACAGAGTACATTCTGCAGTTTGGCAGTTGGGGACAGCTGGGAACAAGAATAGTAAACAGTTCTCAAGATTACAATGGTGTTTTGTTAAGCATACAGAAAAACAGGAAGTGGCAAGTATCTATTTTATTAACCTTTCAATATAAGTATGAAAACAGAAATCTAGGTAAGATTTGAAGTCCAGAAGTTCATTTGGCCCTTGATTGGTATACTTAGCATTGAATTACCTTCTGTAGAGATGTCGCAGAAATATGGATATACAATGTCATAGGACCTTGTACCTTCTCGGAGGTCAGTTCCAAAACACAGTCTCTAAGCAGAATCACACCAAAGTGCAAGCCAAGTTGGACCCAGTTATCTCTTCCAACTTCCACACAAATGACCGCAGTTAAAACCAAAACACTCTCACATGACACTCATCTTCTTCCATATAGACACTCATCATAACTTCTGGCAGGAGGATTCCATGAGAGGCGCAGCACAAGACAGTGTCCCAAATAAGCTCCCTTTCCCCTCATTTACCAAAAGTCAGGGTGGCCTGGACACCCTTCCTGTGATCCAGGAGTGATCAAATATGCCTGCCGTTAACACAGCTCTGTTCTCCAATTTGAGGCCTACTGACTGTCGGTTTAGATTCTTTATTTGAATTGGATTCATAAGAAAACCCAAGAACCTATGGGCTAGCATCTGCAGGGCTTTGAATAACTCATTTGACCCATTGGATCCCTATTCTCACTTGAGGGAGGTATAGAACCTTACAGAGGAATGCGAGAGACTTCATCCACAATGACTGATTTTTGGTCATTTTGATTTGGATCCACACATGGGATCTTTCTTATGATCCATCAGGTGCTAAGAATCTAAGCTCTAGGCTCACACAGGGCCAAGGGGCTGATTCAGACACATCCCTTTCCAAAGCAATTAATCAAACAGCCACAGGTGATGCCCACTCATTTCCGTTTGAAAACTGTTTTCTTCTGGAATCTCGAAGGCGTGGCCTGAGGCAAAGACCTTCCTGACATTCAGGGCAACAGAACAATAGGTAATAAAAAGGCCAATTGCAGGGTTTCTCCACTGAGACTATCCTGGTCACACTGGTATCTGAGTTTTCTGAGATTCTTGCCAATTCCTTCAGCTATCCAGTACATGTCCATGTCACAGTGCTTGGAGGTGCTACATATCGTGGACTCAAAAGCATGAGTCTATTCTGGAGAGTGGCCAGAATTCAGGAAGAAAACAGGAACTTAGGAAGATTGCCGGTGTTGCCCATTGATAAGGCAAGCCCTAGAGCATTCATTAGTTGGGCAGGATGAATGCTGGGAAGCTTTCTAATAGACAGGAAACATCCATTGATGCATTCTCTTTTCTAACGTCTACAACCACAGACACAGTGGGTTACACAGACATAGAAACACTCGCCTTGTCCAACAACTTACTAGAAACAGTTCACTCCAAACCAAACAAACCGACTTTCCTACCTAGTCTCTGAACATGAGACAAAACCACAAGCACACATCCACATCCACAAAGGCACCTCCTTCCCCCAAGTAGGTCTCTCACTCTCCGGAGTGTCCTCTGACTAATGGGCCATACTGTGTTCCCCCGATATGGCCTGTCCTGTCTCAGATCTGGTCTCCTTGTCCAACTCTGTGAAGTGGTCAGGAGCCAGCTGTGAGCCACTACCTGCTTTTTCAAAAAAGGCCCCTCTTCAGAGTTTTCCTGGCATTTGGCCATCCTCACATCAGTAGGTACCAAGAAAGACTGACTCTGTCCTTGCTAAATCGAAGCAAGTGAGACCATTGGGACTGGGACGGGGATTGGCTCTCTGTGCCTGGCTTCCTGGATCCCAAGTTCAGAGAGTTCCATTACCAAGGAAGTGAGGTGAGGTCGCATCCGTCAGGAACTGAATGAGGTCACTGCCTTGGCAACCACTTTGTCCAAACAGTTGCTTCCAAGCGTACCATGAGAAGGAGGCTGACCCTACTTTCTGTGGCACTTTCACAAATTAGAATGGTATATAAACCATAGGCACCAAGGAACAGCTCTCCACTCAGGCCTGGTTTGGTCCATCTTCTCTATATTAGGAAGAGAGCCTTTAGTCCCGGGAGCATTGCAGTGAACCTCCGCACTAAAACTATTAGCAAGCACCTGATGGAGGAGGCCTCCATTGGTAAGTGGCGCCTTTATAACATCTGATATCCGGTTAAGGGAGATCTCTTCTGATGACAGAGATGTGGCCTGGGGAGACTCACATATACTCCTCTCCAGGACAGTAACAAGAATCATTCTGTCCTCTGTTCTGTTCTGTAGGAAATTCCTCTGGAAGTGTAGAGAGGTGCCCACGGGCACGCACGCGCTCGTACCCTGGAGCTTTAGCAAGATCTTGCACTGTACCACTGTTTTTCTGTTTAGGCGCCGGGTTTCTGTTTTTCTTTGTGTGTGTGTGTGTGTGTGTGTGTGTGTGTGTGTGTGTTTTGTTCTGCGTTCTATTTTTTTGTTTGTTTGTTTGCTTTTGTTCATTTTGTTGTGTGATTTCAGTGGTAAAAACTTAAGGATATTGGACGTGAAAATGGGTAATAAAGAGAGTAAGCCTGAAACCCGTTTGAACTGTGTTTTAAGGAACTGCGATGAACTTTACCCCCCTTTGTTAAGCAGGATGATAGAAGCCCCTAGCTGGCTGCCTGGAGCACACCCATTGCAGAGGGCAATGCCTGCTGGGGACCTAAGAACTGAGTATCTCCCAGGTTAACAAGTGAAACTCCTTTAAAACCCCTTGTCCCTCCAGATCAAGAGAGTCACAAAATTTGGCAGAGTCCCCTGTGTTTCTCCTTTGTTAGCAAAGCAATTAACCTCCCCTTTTCTTTTTCTCAGAACCCATTCCTCATTATTTAATTGGTATAAATTGGCTTCTAGGTCAGGAACCGAACTTTAAGTTACAAATTTGGTATCCCCCCTCCGCCCCAGAACTTTGTGAGAGCTGTCTACTGAAATGTTAGGACATGGAGCTTGCTTGGGGTGGAACTGAACCAGAGGAGCTAATCCTGTAAGTAAAAGGAGGGACTGAGGGACCCCCAGCAGCTGCCAAAGCCCTGTTGATTTAGGGAATACCCTCCATCCTTCCGTGCACTGTAAGAATTACGCCACCTCTGTCTTGTTAAAAAAGAGAAAAAGAAAAAGGGGACACTAAATTCATTAAAGTCACCATATAGACACTTTATTTTCCATTTCAGGTTGCAGCTCTGTTAAAACATCTGGTCCCCCGCATGGTGCCACTGGTGTAGTAGATTTTTATGGTGCCACTGGTGTAGTAGATTTTTCTCTTATCTGCTCTGGTTTAAAGGATTCTGTCTGGCAACCATAGTCTCTACCTCCTTTCTGTCTGTCTTGTGTCTTTTTTTCTGGTCCTTTAAGACATGTGCAATAATGTGTTGATATTATAAAATTTTTCTTGGGAATTATCTTAGCTGAATGTGTGTCTAAATGATGATGTTTTATCATAACAAAATGGTATCTGAATGGGTTTTTGAAGCATTGCACAATCTTGCAGTTAAAAGTCGGGTTTAGGTAATTGTTTAGTTTAAGATTTCAGGTAATTCATGCCAGAGAACTTAAATACTTAGGATGGAAAACTGAAGAACTCTACTTCCAATTGGCAAGTAACTTCAAAATCATTCAGTCTTTTTTTTTTTAACCAATTTTGATTTCGGTAGCCAGGGAAAATGTCACTGTGTGTACCAGTGCATTAATTTGGACAAGGATATTAAACCATAGTATGGTATCTGTTGACAAAATAAGATGTAAAGACATAAAATTTTGTGAATTGTATCTTAAACTTGTATCATAATTTTCAACACCCGAACATGAAAATTATGGTTAAAATGCCTTAGGCCTGAGGTGTCTGCTCAGAATAGCAGTTTTTTCCTGCTCCTTCCAGATCTCAGCCATGACTTATGTTGAAATGCAAATGAAAGAAGCCTGCAAGCTTAGTAGGAGACTGATTTGATGCCTAACGGGAAAAAAAAGTAAATTGTATGGTATTTACTAATTACTGGCCAGTCGTTTTTTCTAGGACTCTTATTTTTTTCCTTAGATTCTGTATTTTCTTTTTGAGCTCATGATTCTGAGCATGCAGACCTAGGTTAATGTTTTTCTGATCAGTTCTATCTTTGACCAACTGTGGACTTTTTGAAACATTGCAATAAAGATTTAACCTGCGAAAAACTACAAGGCCTTTACTATTATTATGTGTGTACAATTTTGTTATGTGTTGTCTGTCTATATATACATATGTTCGTATATCATATATATGATACACAAATTAACATATATAAGGAGCGCTCATAAAAAAAGCGCTCATAAAAACAAATTTTAAAAAGTGGATCCAAAGATCTTTAGTTCACGTGGTTTAAATGTTTCAATTTAAATTGGATAAACAGATAAAAAAAAATGTTTTTAAATTTAAGCTTACAAATTTTTCTAGGTGTTCAAAAATCTAATAAAATATTAATATCTACAAAACGTCTAATGTGCCTTGGTTCTAGGACATTTTCTTCAACATAAAAATGGTTTACACTGTTCAATACATTTCTCTAATATTTTGATAAATAAGTAAAGTAAATTTGATATGGGATTACTCATTCGTGAGTACTTTTGTTAGATATCTGATTCATTTACTAAGGTCTGTATGAGTTTTTACTAAACTCTATATAAGATTTTAAAAATCAGTCATGTGTTAATGAGACAAAAATTTTTTGAAACATAAGTTTACCCATAACATTGTGTTTATTAAGTTTTATTTTTTCTAGAGCAAGGAACCATAAAAATTAAACAACTTATTAAATCAGAACTGTTATTTTAGAGCACTGTACTGCCATTTCTTTAAAAGGTAAACTTGGTTAATGTAGAAACATCAATGTAATTGTGATGCTATTAATGTTTTCATATCTTACAGGTATGCAAGTCTGTAAGGTAGAAACTTTAAAAGAGCATTATATCAAGCTGGTGTTCTGAAGTTGTATGGTAAAAAAATATATTGGAGATTTATTTACCTGTTATCAATAAGATATGTAAAGTTTCATGTTACTTTTTACATTGTGGAACAATTTAAATGTATTTTTAAGTTAATCAGAGCCTAATCTATGTAAAAGTTGAAAACTTTCAGGCTTTCTTTAATTCATGTTTTAAATGTGATATCATATGGTGTTAGCTAATGTTCATGAGACCGCAATTTATGTAAACTTTGTCAAATAATATTTAGAAATAAAGATCAGCTTTAGAACTAAAATACTTAAGATTTATAAAGAGCCCTGCCTTACCTGAGATAAGGCTGTGTGTCCCATTTTACTATATGTGAGAATGACTACGAAACCAGTAGGTCAGATAATATTTCTTTAAAGTTATGTTAAAAACCTAAAAAATGTCAAGATTCCTAGGATCTAAAACAGGGGATATAAAGTAATACTCAGCCAAAAAATTTAGGGTAGCTATTACACGAACTAAGTATTTTTACTTTTGTTAATTTTATTTTGAAATTTTCTTATAAGTAATCTAAAGATTCCCTGTTAGTTGCTTAAAGAACACAACATGGGTTTATTCAAGATAATAAGTCATCACCTACAATACAGACAGAATAATACAGATCCCAATTAATTAAAAGATAAGTATAAAGTTGTAGACATTAAAGTCCAGTACTCTTAATATAAGGCTGTTAAAATTTATTTGCTGGATGTTTAAGATTAGGATTTAAAATTAAAGTTAAATGAAAAGGGCCAAGAAAACCAATATTTTGGCTCTTACCCTCTGAGTCAATCTGAATCCAGGGAACAGGGGACTTCTCTAAAGAGCTTATCAACTCTGAGCCACATAACCTCCTGATCAGGGAGATTAATGAGACCACTGGAGAACAGAAAGCCAATCAGTGCATTTGTTACGAGAGTCATCAGAGAAAGGAGATATCCCTGATGCTTCTGAGGGAAGCCAAATGGTCAAGCAAGACCTGGACCCACCTAGCGCAAATGGCACTAGCAGAATTGAAAATCTGCTCTCGTTTTTCCAGAATTGACTCCCATAAAGCTCAGCTGACTGTTAACAATAGATAGAAACAAAAGTCCGTTTGACTGCTTCATCTTAAACACTTTGGAAAGACAGTTAAGACCAAAATACAGCCATTCCTGGGCATTTTAAATAATAATAATATAATAAAAATAATAATAAAAATAATAATAATAATAATAATAATAATAATAATAATAATATTTTAAGGTATGCACTTTATTTTAGCCTCCCAAAATAAGTAAGACTGGAGGCTACAAAGAAGGATTCTCAGACAGGAATGCCTGATACTTATAAAAAGAGACTATCAAGAAGAGCTGCCACAGCCAGAAATTTCTAATTTAAGGCCTGCAGATATTCCTAACCTACACAGGTAGGCTTGGTGTTTGCTAGTACGATTATTCAGCCCTGAGTAACAGAATTAAAGGTTTCTCTATTAGACATAGAGGTCATACAAAAAAAAGGATTTTACAAGATCAGATGACATTAAATTGTTAAACTGTATCTTACGGGGAGGGACAACTGTAACACTAAAAGTTAAATATTATTTTGATAGTCCTGATAACTGGGGATATTAAAGACTGGTGAGGGAACTTCCATACAGTGACATGTTCCAGCTGTTGCAACATTTATTCAGTACTCATGGTTTTTGTTTCTCTCATAGAAGAACCCATCCCCAGATGACTTTACAACCTGTTCTTCCCCAACCTGACTTCTAAAAGGCAACTCATGTCCCCCAACTGACTTATAAAAGGCAACTCATGTCCCTCACGCCCACTCACTTCACCCTGTCTCAGGTCAGAAGAAGAAATAATGATTGACGCCACTCTTCTTACAACAATGAAGAGAAAGATAAATAGACTATCAATATAAGTAATTAATTAAGTCAGGTAAAATCAGGGAGATCGGTTTTGGGTGAGTTCTAAAAATTTGGAGAATCTTACCTGAGGGATTAAAATTTCCTAAGTGCTCTTCCCCTAATCTATTAAAGATTTGAAAGGGACACAGAGAAAAGGGGGAAATGATAGACCCAACCTGATCTTTTATTAAAATTGGGAGCCATCTTACCACAAAGCCATGAAAAGATAATTTTGGCTTTATCATAAATTACTGCAAGTTCTGAACCTGCTTGAAATGCCTGCCCGTGCCTTGAACTCACGCATGCCCAGCTCTCTGACCAGATAGCAGCCCTCTCTGAAACTTTAGTGACACATCATAAATATTTGCCTTCTCTGGCCAGACAACATCCCTCTCTGAGGCTCTAATGGTCCTCTGAATTCTGATGTAGGGACAGCAAAAAAAATCTAAACTACCATTAGTGTGATGCTTGTCAGAGTTCTGTTATCTGTAACACCCCTTTTGTGTAACTTTCTGGGCTATAAAGCTGGGCTGTAGGAAAGCTGGGGTTGCTGTCTTGTTCCGGCTGTTTTGGGAGGGGAGGCAGCATGAAAGGTGGAAATAATAAGATTAATTTAATTTGATTTTAATTAGAGTCAGTGGTCTTTTCTTGTGTCCTTGTCTAACAGTTAACACTGCAAAAACATGGAGCTCTGCCGGCCTAAAGACTTCTTGAGGAACTTCCTCTGAGGTTGGGCACTTGAAACATATGTTGTTGTAAGGAGCTTTAGCTTCCTTTCTAGTGAGACCATCAAAGCTGGGTTTGAATCTATGTGACCTGGAGGACATGGTTTCTTGTATTCTAATGAACATAAGGCAGCAGTGCTGAATTTTCTCTTTTTAGGTAAACTGTGGCCACTGGGTGCTAAGTGTCTTCCCGTGTGGACTGTGAAGCCATTTGTTCACCCTCCACTTTTCGTGGTGTTTCTTGCTGCTGCACTGGTGGTTGGTATTTGCTGCATGAAATACAATGAGTTCAACTGGGACCCAGTTTTGGAAGGAGTTCAGTCACTTGTGGTGTGTCAGGGTCTGCAGGAGAATGCAACAACCAGGTTATATCTCACAGAGCTTGCCCCCTTGTCCATAGAAATCTGACTCTGAACTTTGCCCTGGAACCTCTCCATGTAAGAAGATGCCTTCACATAGAAGGGTCTGCTGGATGCACAATGTCAGTCACAAGCCATTTGGAAGGCAATGGCAAATCCTCATGGCCACACCACAGATATATTATCACACACCTGCCCACCACTGCAATAGGCCCACTACTCAGCAGGCTCCAACTTACTGGCATCTTTGTTCTACACCATTTTCATGAAACCCGGTCAATCTTGGCATTCTCTCGTACACTCATGATCAGCAACAAGACGTCCAAAGGTTCTCCAGTGCCACCTGATTATTGGAATTTCAAAAATTTCATTGTATTTATCTAGCTTTTTTTCATGGATGAAGTTGGAGACACTGTGGGTTTCAGTTCATTCAGGAACCATTAAATGGTGAGGAAGCTCATTTCAATGAAAGCTCTGGAGAACTCTCACAGGCAAGTCTTCCCATAGAGTCTTCAAAAGGTCACATGAAGCCAGGCCCATTGAGGTCTTCAATGTGACGTCCATGGGTGTTCTGACTCTCAACTATGGCTGCCAAATCTTTCAGAATAAAATCATATGATATCCTAGCTGAGATTCCAAGGCTCTGTGGAAAGCCACTCTGTCCTTGATCTCAGTTTCCAAGGGCGAATCCCATGCGTGGCCTCCTAAAATCTGAACACAGTTCATGGCAATATTTCTCTGAGATCAGTTCCAGAACTCAGACTCTAAGGGGAATCACACCAGAGTTCAAGCCCAGGTAGACCCAGTCATCACTTCCAACCACCACACAAATGACCACAATTAAAACCAAAGCACTCCCACAAGGCCCTCATCTTCTTCCATATAGACACTCATCATAACCTGTGGCTTGAGGTTTCCATGAGGGGATCAGTCCAAGAAGGATCCTTAGATCCAAACCTCCCCCGGGACCTTTTTAACTACTGCCAGCGTCTGCAAAAGTGGAGGAAGATTCCCTGTATTGAAGGTTTTAGCCTTCCCACACAGCACCTTGTCTCTGCTCCTCCTGCCCTCCCCCTCAGGTCCTCCTTGCTTGCAATCCCCTCTCTTCCCCTACTTCTACTTCTGACTTCACAGATTCTTCCTCATTCAACCCAGCAGATGAACCCCCACCTTATCCCCAGCCCCATCTGCCCCTTCTCTTCTGCTATACCCTGCTCATCCTCTGCCTGATTCCATGGATCCTCAGCCTTCCATTTTATCCCCCTCCCCTCCGTCCTCTTCTGCCTGCTCTACCTCCTCCTCTTCCAAAGAGACACTCCCTTCCCCTTCCTCTCCTTCCTGTCCGCCGCCTGCCTCTTTCAGTCCTCCTGTTACCAGGTCTAAAGGACTCCTTCCCACCCCTAACACAATCGCACCCCTTCGTGAGGTAGCTGGTCCCTAGGGTGTCATCAGAGTCCACGTGCTCTTCTCCAGGTCAGACATTACTCAGCTAGAGAGGAAGTTAGGCTCAATCACCACTAAACCCACCACTTACATACGGGAGTTTCAATGGGTCCTGCAAGCATATAGCCTCACTCTTCATGACATATACATGGTCTTGGCCAATACACATCTCCCCGAGGAAAGGCAATGGGTCTGGGAGCTAGCCCAAGCCCATGCTGATGAAAATCATAGGACCAATCCTAACGACGCCACGGGCCCTCATGCTGTCCCAGAGCAGGATCCCCTATGGGATTACAACACCCCTGAAGGCTTACAGACTCATGACCTTTTTACATCCTGCCTCTTGGCGGGCCTGAAAAAGGCCACCCGCAAGGCTGTTAACTTTAAAAAGGTGCAGGAGGTCATTCAAAGGAAGGAGGAAACACCTTCAGAATTCCTGGATAGACTAACCAAGGCCCTTCAACAGTGCACATAACTCGACCCAGAAACCCCTGATGGCCGTCATGTCTTAATGACATATGTTCTGGCCCAAAAATACTCTGACATTAAAGCCAAGCTTAAAAAACTTGAACAGGGCCCTGCTACTCCTCAGACCAAAATCCTCGCTGTCGCTTTAAAGGTTTTTCATGGTAGAGAGGATGAAAGTGATTGCCGTAGGCAGAGAGCTGAAAATGCCAAATTCCAAATGTTGGCCCAGGTCATTCAGAGAAGGCCATCACCATGCCGTCCCAATGTGACACCCCCTGGAGCTTTCTTCAAATGTGGTAAGGATTGTCCTTCGCCGAGAACACCGTAAAACCCCTGCCCAACATGCCATCAAAGGAGACACTGGGGGGCAGACTGCCCAACAACCCGGAAGGGAGGTTGTTCAGCCACCCGGCAACCCCAGCCTCTCCTGGGCTTGGCAGAGGAGGATTGATGGAGCCCTGGGCCTTCCCTCCAGACTATTACCATCAAGAATCAAGAGCCTAGGGTCACCTTCCTGTGGATGGACGCTTCATTACCTTCCTCTTGGATATTGGTGCCACTTTTTCAGTCTTGAGGGAGTATTGGGGTCCTACCACACCCTCAAAAACTCCTATTGTCGTGGTAGGAGGTAAACGTATTTTCCCTCAAAATCCCTTTTGTCCTTCACTCACTCCTTTCTCGTTATGAGCCATTGCCCCATTCCCCTTCTGGAAAGGGACATACTCTCACTATTAAAAGTCACCATTCACATATCACCCCACACCTCTCCTACCTCTCATTTCCTCATGATGTTCCTAGGGGCAGATACACCTCCTTCATGCACTCTCCCACGACTATCTAAACCAGTTAACCCTGAGTTTTGGGACACAACTACACCCTTTATGGCTAAATGCAGTCCTATTCATATTGTCTTACGGGACCCTTCAAGATATATTAGTCAACCATGATATCCACTCACAACCACAGCCTTCCTCGGATTAGAAGCCATCATCCAGGATTTATTATGAAAAGGGTATCTTAGGCCTACACACTCTCCTTTCAACACCCCCATTCTGGCAGTAAAGAAACCTAACGTGTCCTACAGGCTGGTTCTAGACCTTCCCCTTGTCAACTCCTCTGTGGTCCCCATCCACCCCCTAGTGTCCAACCCTTACACCCATTTCTCTCAGATCCCTGCCACTATTACCCACTTCTTGGTCCTAAATTTAAAACATGCGTTCTTTTCTATTCCCTTGTTCTCAGAATCTCAGTATATCTTTGCTTTTACTTGCACTGACTCTCACACCCGCCATTCTCATCAGCTTACCTGGACTGTCCTCCCACAGGGATTCAGGGAGAGCCCCCATCTCTTTGGCCAAGTTCTTGCCCAGGACCTCACATCCTTTCACCCGACCTGTCCTGACTCTACTCTCCTTCAATATGTCGATAACCTTCTTCTATGTAGTCCCTCTGGGAATACTCTCAATCCCACACTGCTCAGCTTCTTAATTTCCTAGCAGACAAGGGAAATAGGGAGTCTCCCCACAAGGCCCATGTTTCCCAGTCTTCTGTCACCTATCTTGGTTTTTGCCTTACACCCAGAAAAACGGAAATAACACTGGATAGGAGGCAACTCCTCTCTTATCTTCCAGTGCCCCATACAAAAGCCAAAATACTATCATTCCTAGGACTAGCAGGTTATTTTAGGGCCTGGATCCCAAATTATTCTCTTCTTTACAAATCCTGTATGACCTAGCAAAGGGACCCCCTAGTGAATCTCTTGCCTCCTCCCCAAACTACAACTTGCGCAGGCTTCAGCAACTTGTCTTAAATGCACCTGCCCTTCACCTTCCTGATCTTTCAAGACCATTTCATGTATATGTCCATGAAAATGGGAGGCAAGAACTTGGGGTCTTAGGTCAAAACTATGGGCCTACATTTGCACCTGTGGCATATTTGTCCAAGCAACTTGACCCTACCATCCGTGAGTGGACCCCTTGCTTAAGAGCTCTGGCTGCTGGACAAATTTTACACAAAGAAGCCTCTAAGCTTACTTTTGGGGCCCCTTTAACTATCCACTCCCCACATCACTTGAAGGATCTTTTAGCTTATAAGGGCTTTCAAACCCTTCCTTCATCCAGATTTCTGTCGCTCCTCACTTCCTTTCTGGAAAACCCTAATATTACTTTCCTTCCCTGCTCTGCACAGAACCCTGCCTCACTGCTCCCAATGACTCCCACGTCTAACACACCAACTCATAATTGGTTGGAAACCTTAGATGATTTCCTCCCCTGTCATTCTTCCATTTCTGAGTGACTACTAGCCAAGCCTGACCTTATCTGGTTTACTGATGGCAGTTCCTTTAGGCAGAACGGCACTCATTACTTTGGATACGCTGTAGTATCAGCCACTGAGATTATAGAGGCCAAAGCTCTGCCTTCAGGAACTACCAACCAGCAGTCTGAACTTATAGTAGCCACTCGTGCCAGCCTTCTAGCACAAGGCAAATCCCTCACCCTTTATGCTGATTCAAAATATGTCTTCCATATCTTATCCCATCCTGCAATATAAAAGGAGTGAGGCCTACTTACCACCAAAGGTAATGTGATCAATAATTCGGCTCTTATAACAAATCTGATAGAGGCCTCCCACTTACCCACCCAGGTGGGAGTTGTCCATTGTAGGTCTAATCAGAAGGACTTCTCTCTTATCACTGAGGGCAATGCCAAAGCTGACCAGGTGGCACAAATGGCTGCTACCACTTCCAATGATGGACCCCCTGGGGGACATATAATGGCCACTTTAGACAGCTCATCTGAAGCCCCTACTTCTTCCAGTAAGAACAAGAATCTCCTCAAGTTCCTTCATAATCTATTCCTTTCCAATTCTCAGTCTTTGACCCTCTTTTTACAGAGCTTCTTCTCGCTCACCCTCTCTGACAAAGCCATGCTACAGAATATAGCCTCTAATTGTCAGATCTGTCAGTGGACCAACACTTATACTCCTTTAAGGCCCAAACCTTTCCCTTCCCACCAAGCCCTGGGACACATTCCCACTGCTGACTGGCAGGTAGACTTCACCAACATGCTCACAGTATGGCGCACTAAATACCTCCTTGTCTTTGTGGACACTTTCTCTGGTTGGATTGAGGCATTTCCCACTTCCAATAAAACGGCTTCCACTGTAGCTTTAATCTTACTGACAGACATCATCCCCAGGTTTGGTATGCCCACTTCTCTACAATAAGACAATGGCCCTGAGTTTATTTCTAGGATCACACAAAAGGTCTCTCAAGCCCTTTCCTTCAAGTGGCATTCCCACTGTCCATATTACCCCCAAGCTTCAGGGAAAGTGGAAAGGGTAAATCGTACTCTAAAGGAAGTCCTTACCAAATTGACAATGGAATTAAACTTAGACTGGGTCAAACTCCTTCCCTTGGATTTGCTTCGAATCAGAGCTCTCCCTAAAAACCATCTTTACTGTCTCCCTTTGAGATAATGTATGGAAGACCTCTTATACCCCCTGGGTTGGTCATTTCACAAGGATCTCTCACCCGAGATTTGTCTTTGCCTCTTTTATATCATCTCTGCTCGGAAATCTGGAAATATCAGGACTGGCTTCATCCGGACCCAGTATCCTCTCCAAACACTCCTCCCATAACACCTGGGAGTCTAGTCTATTATAATACCCCAGAGGAGAAAGGGACTCTTGCCCCAAAATGGAAATGCCCCTATCCTGTCATTCTCTGTACCCCCACTGCCGCCAAACTCTCCTTACCAGACAACCGTCTCACTCCCTGGATTCACATTTCTAGGTTGAAGCCATATCACCAGGAGGTCCCACCTGCTGACGACAGGACCACCCAGAGGAACTCCAAGAATCACCTCCTGAACCTCCCCTTAACTCCTGCTCTCCACACTCATCTCACCCATTTAAGTTGCAGCTCACACGGTGTTCCATGCAGCCCAATTCCTCTTAAAAAAGTCACAATGAGCTCTCCCAACACCCTAATCTTCTGTAACTGCTTGTTTTTTTGTGCTCTGCTTATTTTCTGTACTCTATCGGGACTGGTCTTTACCCACCTCTCCTACCATGTATTTATTCACTCTTCAGGAACGGTACTCAGAACATGGCATGCAGAAGGTCCGTGCAGTGGATGCAACTACTTGCTTCATCCACAATTGCACCTCTATTTCCCTAAAATTGTCACCTTCAAGGACCTTCGTCCCTGGTAGCTGGAACTGGCCTTTCATTTGCTTCCTTTTTGATCAAACAAAAGACTATTGTCATTGGTGGCCTGAGATATATAATGGGTGCCCCTATTGTTCATGCTGGTTCCATGATGAACATGGTAGCTATTCTTACCACTCACTTGGTTACCCAAAAGGGTGGACATCTAGTTACCTAAAGTGGCATAAAGGCTCTTCATCTGATAACAATGGATGGTATACTTTAGATATACCTGACCCCAAGGCCAAACGTTGGGGCTATGTTGAGTTTGCTGTCTATGCTCGGACAACCTCAGCCAGACCCACAATGTGGATGACTGTTGGCAGCACCCTTATGCCACCTAAGGCAACCATCCAGGTAGTCGAACACATTAAGGAGTCAGAATCAAAACTTCGAGATCTTATCCATAGCTCATCCAAAAAGGATTCAGACCCTTCAACCCCCTCAGGTCCCCCTGACACATGGCTCAATTTGTTACACCAAACTCTTCAATTATTAAAATCCACCCCTCTTTCTGTGCCTCCTTCTCAGTGCTTTCTCTGTGCTTCAATTAGTCGTCCACTTCTAGCAGCGGTCCCATTAGCGGCAGGAAATATTTCAGCAAAAACCTACAATTTCTCTAAGAAAGGACAACCCCTACATGTGACACATATCCCACTGTGGGAAAGTAATTCCACCAATGCTTTATTTGCTTTCATCTGTTTCCACCTGCCAATAATGAATCCTTTACCAATTTGTTCCTTGAGCTTAAGCACCCAATCGAGCCCTGCGTTTATGCAACCTGGAAATTTCCTCTGGTGTAATGGGTCTTTAAGTACCTCAACGATCAATGTCTCTGGCACCTGTTTCTTGGTTACTGTAGTTCCTCAGCTGTCTTTGTATACTCCCACCAAATTCCGACAGTTGGCCCTACCTTCCCGAACCCGTAGGGCAGTCTTTCTGCCGGTTCTTGTAGGCCTCACTTTAACAACCTCAGTGGCGGGTCTCGGACTCTCTGGTGGAGCTATAGGTCATGTTCTATGGGCATCCAATGACCTGCAACAAAAACTGCAGGAAGCACTCGATACCACTGCTGAGTCTCTGGGCTCCTTGCAGCACCAGGTTACTTCATTGGCACACGTGGCTTTACAGAACCAAAGGGCAATTGATCTTCTCACTGCAGAAAAAGTGGGTACATGCCTATTCCTCAGAGAGGAATGTTGCTATTATGTTAATGAATCTGGGCTGATAGAAAAAAATGTTGTTAAATTGCAGGAATTATCGACCAAATTGCTCAAACCTAGCTCCTCCAATCCCATAACAGGGTTCTTCCAATCCTATCTTGCCATGTACTTACTACCTATCTTGGGGCCCCTTATTGGGATGCTCCCTTTTTTTGCTCTCTTGCCATGCATAATGAAGTTCCTTCAAACCCAACTGAAAAAAATTTTTAATCAAAATTTCAACCAGCTTTTGCTTAGGCACTACCAGCCTCTGATGACCGATGAACCCCTAACATCTCCAAGAGAACAGTTCACTCAGTGATGAAGCTCACTACCAGGCACGATGGAATGCAACGTACATCAGACAGCGGGAGGCAACGAGCTTGGAGAACCTCCTAATCTGCCATCCTGGATTCATGAGTCTTTATGACATTCTCAGCTTCCTCATGGCCCTTGGCCTCTTCTATGTCAGTCCCCCAACATGGAACTTCTGCCAAAAATTGACCTTTGCTTTAATTTTTATCTTCATTCTGTTTTTATTCGCTCTGATCTTCTTCAGGTGCTGGTGACGCCATGTCCAGGCAACGCTTCCAGTATTTCCTTGAGTCTCTGTTACAGGACCAGTGGCTGATACCAACAATCTCCTCCATCCAGGACTGGTTTCATGCCATCGACAACTTGTGGCATCAGGGAACTTTCATAGACTTTACCCCTACTGAAGTGGCTATCTATACCACTGGGTTTTATTTCTGGCTGCCATGATATCCCAAGACCTGCCCCCCGAGCATTCGTCCACTTCCCTTTCTAGGCCCCACAGCACCCCTACACAGCAGGAATCAGCCAGAAATGACAAACAACACCCCAATTTCTAAAAAACAAAAAGGGAGGAATGTTAGGAAAAGTATAAATGGCAGCCATACCCCAGAGAAAAACCCCAACTTGGCGCCTAAGGACTTCTTCTTCCTACCTTCTTCTTTTCTTCAGTGGCGTGAAAAGTCCCCGCCATTGTTAACAATGCAGCCAGCGCCAATTTCAAATCTCGCTGGTGGGGAACCTTAGCCCCAATGAGAACTAATTCCTGGGCTCCGGAGCTGATATCTGAAAAAACTTATTCTCAGAACATGAGACCAAACCACAAACCCACAACCACACCCACAAAGGCACCTCCTTCCCCCAAGTAGGTCTGTGACTATTCGGAGTGTTCTCTGACTGCTGGGCCATACTATGTTCCTCCAAAATGGCCTGTCTTCTCTCAGATCTGGTCTCCTTGGCCAACTCTGTGAAGTTGACAGGAACCAGCGGTGAGCCACTACCTTCTTTCTCAGGAAAGGCCCCTCTTCAGAGCTCTTCTGGCATTTGGACATCTTCAAATCAGTAGGTACCAAGAAAGACTGACCCTGTCCTTGGTAAATCCAAACAAGTGAGACAACTGGGACTGGGACTGGGACTGGCTCGGGGTGCCTGGCTTACTGGATCCCAAGTTCAGAGAGTTCCAACACCAAGGAAGTGAGGTGAGGTCACCTCCTTCAGTAACTGAATGAGGTCACTGCCTTGGCAACCACTTTGTTTTAACAGTTGCTTCTTATGGTCCCTTTAGATGGAGGCTGCCCCTACTTCCTGTGACCCTTTCATAAGCTGGAATGAGATATAATCCATAGGCTCTCAGGAACAGCTCTCCATAAGGCCTGGTTTGGTCCGTCTTCTCTACATTAAGAAGACAGAGGCTGATTCAGACACCAAACTTCATCCTACCAGGTTGTTTTCCATGGAAGATGACTTTTGCTCTTTCAGGTCCTTCATAGCTGCCTACATCTTCTCCAGGGATCATTTCTGCACATACCTTTGAGGTTCTAATCAGGTGGAAGATCCCATACATTCCTGAATTGTAAGACCAACACTGTCACTGCTTTTCTGTAAAGTTAGATTGAGGGAAGAGTGTATGGTTAGTGTTAATAACATTTTCAATTTTGGTTAGGAACCATTCTGCTCGATGAACAATGGTATTGGGAACCTGCGATATTTATAAGAATATAGAGGTGAAATATATGAACGAAAAGAGAAATCTAAGTAAGAATTGAAGCCCAGAAGGTCATTGGGTCCTTGATTGGGATACTTAGCATTGAATTACGTTCTGCACAGATGTCTCAGATAAATCGATATACAATGGCATAGGACCTTGTACCTTGGATGATTGAATGTAGAAGAGAACATCCAGTCAAAAAGGGATAGTCGGTAGGATTAGGAAGACAGTAGGTAGGTTTAGGAAGAAGAGTGAATATAGGATTTGGACCAAAGTTTTTTAGCAATAGGGTTTCGGTTAGAGAGTGAATGTTAGTGATAGCACATGTGAAGATTCAGTCACAATGATGAACTGGGGAAAATATGTAGGAAAGCAGATATCAATAGACACATTACAAAATCATTCAAAGTGTAAACTGAGTGACAGCTTTAGACATATTCAACAGGGTTGAGTTTGAATATATAATCTTTGAAAGAAACAAATATGTAGTCACCAATAGGATTTTCATTTGAGATCATTAGGCAACCTGGACATGGATATTTTTAGTAATCCATGTTCACTTTCCATTTAGGTATGGTACAATCATAAGTGTGAACTTTGCTTTTTGCTGTTCAGAATATTACTGTGATAAAATGTATATGTAGATCAGGTTACATGTATTTGTTCCACCATTTCTGGGAGCAATATTTTGAAGACGTATAAATTAGTATTGGGGGTATAAAGAGGTGTACCCTGTGTCTATGAATATAGAGATAATACATGAATAGACCATACTGTGAATAAATAATATAACTGGTTCCACTTTAAATAATGGATTGAATTGATATCTGTAACTAAGTAAGAAATCTTATATTGATATACAATCATTCTTTCCAACCACTTATACATTTAATGGTAATATTAGGGTTATGGTTTATCATGACGGGTGTTTTGCTTCAAATATGATAATGGAAATCGAAAATAATGTGTTTGTAAAGAAGTCTCATAAAAAGAGCAGTCAAGAAACATGGAGGAATACATGGGTACTGAAGCAGGAAGTGATTTGAAGTTAAACAAATGCGTATAAATTTGCTAAATTGTGGATGAAATATGTATCCTATGATGTGCATAAACTGAAGAAATAGTAATGTTCCAGTGTTGAATAAAAATGAACGTCAAAATGCACATCATATCCCATAGGAATCTACTTGCATTGATGTTAAACTCGGGTCAGTTACTGTAGAAATATTATGATTTGGCTTTTTTTTTTTTTTGGTGTTATAATACAATTTATTTTAGTACTAGCATGCCACAGAATGTAGAGGAAGGGAGGAAGGAACAATGGATTTTTAGTTATAGCACTAATGATCTAACATTTAATGACTATTTTGGGGAGTCTAGAAATTACATAAGGCTATGTAACATATTGTTTTTTATTTAACATTCAACAAAGCTTGGAATTTTGGTAATATTTCTACTTTTTTATTTTTTGTTTTTCAGTTGTTGATGGACCTTCATTTTGTTTATTTTTATGTGGTGCTGAGAATAGAACCCAGTGCCTCACACATGCTAGACAATCATGTTGCCACTGAGCCATAAACCCAGCCCCTCCACTTTTTTCTTAACATCGAATATGCCTCTCCCTCTTCTTTACTCACTTTCTTCCTCATTTTCCCCCTTCTCTCTCTTCCTTTTTCATTTTCCATCCATATCAATTTTTCTCTCATGTCATTACAAACAGTATCTTGCTATGAAATTTAAATTTAAGACTGTTTTTTATAGTCATTCTTTTTTCTTGAGAAAACGTTAAAATTATAATCACCTGATAGATATATCACTATACATTTATTATATACATATGTATCTATATTCATGCATATGCATTACAAATATAAATGTATATATACATTTATATTTAAAAGTACTTTGATTAGCCTGTTAGATATAATATAGACCATATCTTTCTTAATTCTCAAGTCTTCCAGAATTAACATCTTACAGTGAAAATCAATTAAACATATTTAAGTAAACAGGTTTCTTTCTTATTTATCTATACTGATAATTTAAGGTTTTATATCACATTAAGCGATAATATGGCATAATATATCTTATGAATTAGAGAAAAATTTTTTAAAAAACCTATTATTTAAGGACCATATGCACTGACATTTTAAAGGCTTTCTCGTGATTTCAATTTCTATCAATTGTGTATTAATTGCCAAATATTTATTTTAGTACTTTTCATATTCATAATTGATATAAAGTCAATTGTTTAATTCTTCTTGTAAGTAGTTACTTATTACAGCAGGGAAATTATTAATAATTCTAAATCTTTATAAGAAAAATTGTGCAAAGATATTTTCATGCAAAATTAAGAATAATTGCATGCTCTGAATGTTTGATTGTTAATACATATAAAAGAAAGCTTTTGATGAGTCTCTTCCCCAGTAAAACATAAAATGCAAAGATATAGTTGGGTATGTATGTCCAAATAAAGATAAGGAGAAATACACTTTATTAGCTAGAAACAATTAAATAAAAGAAGAAAAGAAAAATCCAACACATTGTACGAACTTGTCAGATGAGATAGTATTCTGGAAGAATAGCCTAAGGCTAGACCTGGGCCATGACAAAATATTAACTAAAAAAATGAAATATGAAAAATATAGGAAATGCTATGAATTTTTCATGAATGTAGGTGAATTATCCTTTAATCTCAATTTATGTGCATTTTCAAAAGCCAAATTTCTGGTAAAATAAATTTGTGATAGTTACAACTACACAAAACAAAGTTTCTGCTAAGAAAAATGAATGCATCTCAACACTTTTTTAGCTGATTTCTTCCCACTGAATTTTAAACCTTTATTTATTTATTTATTTTTATTGGTTGTTCAAAACATTACAAAGTTCATGATATATCATCTTTGATACATTTTTCTCATTTGGATTATGAACTCCCATTCTTTTCCCCAAATAAGAATTGCAGAAATACATTGGTTACACATTCACATTTTTACATAATGGCATATTAGTGACTGTTGTATTCTTCTACCTTTCCTATCCCCTACTATCCCCCCTCCCCTCCCCTCCCATCTTCCCTCTCTACCTCATGTGCTGTTGTTTAATTCTCTCCATTATTTCCCTCCCATTTCCCCTCACAACCTATTATGTGTAATTTTGTGTATCATTGAGGGTTTCCTACCATTTCCATATGCTTTCTGTTCTCTCTCCCTTTCTCTCCCCTCACTCATTTTGTATAATGTTAATCTTTTCCTCATGCTCTTCCTCCCTTTCTGTTCTTAGTTGCTCTCTTTATATCAAAGAAGACATTTGGCATTTGTTTTTTAAGGATTGGCTAGCTTCGCTTAGCATATTCTGCTCTAATGCCATACATTTCCCTGCAAATTCTATGATTTTGTAATTTTTTAGTGCTGCGTAATACTCCATTGTGTGTAAATTCCACATTTTTTTATCCATTCATCTATTGAAGGGCATCTAAGTTGGTTCCACAGTCTAGCTATTGTGAATTGTGCCGCTATGATCATTGATGTGGCAGTATCCCAATAGTACGCTGTTTTAAGATGCTCAGAGAATAGTCCAAGAAGGGTGATATCTTTGTCAAATGGTGGATCCATTCCCAGCTTTCCCAGGAATCTCCATACTGTTTTCCAAATTGGCTGCACCAATTTACAGTCCCACCAGCAGTGTACAAGTGTCCCCTTTTCCCCACATCCTCGCCAACACTTACTGTTGTTTGACTTCCTAATGGCTGCCGATCTTACTGGAGTGAGATGGTATCCTAGGGTGGTTTTGATTTGCATTTCTCTGACTGCTAGACATTGTGAGCATTTTTTCATGTACTTGTTGATTGATTGTATGTCCTCCTCTGTGAAGTGTCTGTTCAGGTCCTTGCCTCATTTGGTGATTGGGTTATTTGTTATCTTATTTTTTAATTTTTTGAGTTCTTTGTATATTTTGGATATTAGGGCTTTATCTGAAGTGTGAGGGGTAAAAATTTGTTCCCAGGATGTAGGTTCTCTATTTACCTCTCTTATTGTTTTTCTTGCTGAGAAAAAAAAAACTTTTTAGTTTAAGTAAGTCCCATTAATTTATTCTTGTTATTAACTCTTGGGCTATGGGTGTCCTATTAAGGAATTTGGAGCCCGACCCCACAGTATGTAGATCGTAGCCAACTT
Organism: Callospermophilus lateralis; assembly: GCF_048772815.1. NCBI lineage: Eukaryota > Metazoa > Chordata > Mammalia > Rodentia > Sciuridae > Callospermophilus > Callospermophilus lateralis. The sequence continues at coordinate 179,885 of NW_027513914.1, forward strand.
TTTCTTCTATCAGATGCAGTGTCTCTGATTTGATATCTAGCTCCTTGATCCACTTTGAGTTAACTTCCTTGCTTGGCGAGAGAAAGGGATTCAGTGTCATTTTGTTACATATCGATTTTCAATTTTTCTAGCACCATTTGTTGAAGATGCTATCCTTCGTATATTGCAGGGTTTTAGCCCCTTTTATCAAATATAAGAAAGTTGTAATTTTGTGGATTGGTTTCTGTGTCCTCTATTCTGTTCCATTGGTCCACCTGCCTGTTTTGGTACCAGTACCATGCTGTTTTTGTTACTATTGCTTTGTAGTACAGTTTGAACTCTGGTATCGCTATACCTCCAGATTCAAACTTCCTGCTTAGAATTGCTGTTGCTATTCTGGGTCTTTTGTTTTTCCATATGAATTTCATGATTGCTTTATCATTTCTACAAGAAATGTCGTTGGGATTTTGATTGGCATCAATTTAAACCTGTAGAGAATTTGGGTAATATCGCCATTTTGATGATGTTATTTCTGCCTATCTATGAATTGGGTATATTTTTCCATATTCTAAGATCTCTTCTATCTCTTTAGGGTTCTGTAGTTTTCATTTATAAATCTTTCACCTCTTTTGTTAGGTTGTTTCCCAACTATTTAATTGTTTTTCCAATTATCTTATTTTCTTTGAGGATATTTTGAATGGAGTGGTTTTCCTCATTTCCATTTCAGAAGTTTTGCTGCTGATATACAGCAATGCCTTTGATTTATGCGAGTTGATTGTATATCCTGCCACTTTGCTGAATTCATTTATTAACTCTAGCAGTTCCTCTGTAGACCCTTTTGGGTCTGTTAAATATATTATCATGTCATCCGCAAATAGCGATAATTTAAGTTCTACTTTTCCTAGTTTTATGCCTTTAATTTCTTTTGTCTGTCTAATTGCTATGCCTAGTATTTCAAGAACTAAATTAAATAGAAGTGGTGATAGAGGGCATCCCTCTTGTTCCAGATTTTAGAGGGCATGCCTTCAGCTTTTATCAATTTAGGATGATGCCAGCCTGAGGTTTATCATATATAGCTTTTGCAATCTTGAGGTAAGTTCCTGTTATCCCTAGTTTTTCTAGTGTTTTCAACATAAAGGGATGTTGAACTTTGTCGAATGTTTTTTCTGAATCTATCGAGATGATCATATGGTTGTTGTCTTTAAGTCTATTGATGTGGTGAATAGCATTTATTGATTTCCGTATAATGAACCAGCCTTGAATCCCAGGGATGAATCCTACATGATCATGGTGCATAATTTTTTTGATATGCTTTTGTATTCGATTCACCAAGATTTTATTGAGAATTTTTGCATCCAAGTTTATTAGAGATATTGGTCTGTAGTTTTCTTTCTTTGAAGTGTCTTTGTCTGGTTTTGGGATCAGGGTGATATTGGCCTCATAGAATGAATTTGGAAGAGTTTCTTCTTTTTCTATTTTTTGAAATAGCTTGAAAAGTATTGGTATTAATTCCTTTTTGAAGGTTATGTAGATCTCTGCTGTATACCCATCCGGTCCATGGCTTTTTTTTGTTGGTAGTATTTTGATGGCTTCTTCAATTTCTTCCTTTGTTATTGTTCTGTTTAAATTGTGTCTGTCTTCCTGACTCAATCTGGGCAGATAGCATGACTTAAGAAGTTTATTGATATCTTCACTATCATCTATTTTATTGGAACATAGGTTTTCCATATACTTTCTAATTATCTTCTTATTTCTGTAGTGTCTGTTGTGATATTGCCTTTTTCATCCCGTATGTTAGTAATTTGAGTTCTCTCTTTTCTTCTCTTCCTTAGCATGGCTAAGGGTCTATAAATCTTATTTATTTTTTCAAAGAACCAACTTTATTTTTATCAATATTTTCAATGTTTTTTTTGTTTCAATTTCCTTGATTTCTGCTCTAATTTTAATTATTTCTTGTCTTCTACTACATTTGCTGTTGTTTTGCTCTTCCATTTCTAGGTTTTTGAGGTGTAGTGTGAGTTCATTTATTTGCTGTTTTTTTCTTTTTTTTTTTTTTTTTTTGAGGAAAGAACTCCAAGAAATGAATTTCCCTCTTAAAACTGCTTTCATTGTGTCCCATAGATTCCAGTGTGTTGTGTCTGTATTGTCATTTGTCTCTACGAATTTTTTTATCTCCTCCTTTATGTCTTCTGTAAACCATTTATCATTCAGTAGCATGTTGTTCATTTTCCATGTGATGTAGGATTTTTCCTTCCTTCTTTTATCATTGATTTCCAGATTCATTCCATTATGATCAGATATGGTGCATGGTATTATCTCCACGACTTTATATTTACTAATAATTGCCCTATGGCATAATATATGGTCTACCTTTGAGTAGGATCCATGTGCTACTGAGAAGAACGTGTATCCACTTTTTGATGGTTGATATATTCTATATATGTCGGTGAAGTCTAGGTTACTGATTTTGCTGTTGAATTCTATAGTTTCTTTATTCAGTTTTTGTCTAGAGGATCTGTCTAATGGCTAGAGCGGTGTGTTGAAGTCACCCATAATTATTGTGTTGTAGTTTATTTGACTCTTGAACTTGAGGCGAGTTTGTTTTATGAGTGTTGCAGCTCAATTGTTTGGTGCATACAAATTGATAATGGTTATGCATTGTTGGTGCAAGGTTCCCTTTAACAGTATATAATGTCCTTCTTTATCCCTTTTGATTAACGTAGGGTTGAAGTTGATTTTATTCGATATGAGAATGGCCACTCCTGCTTGCTTCCGAGGGTCATGTGAGTGGTATGATTTTTCCCAAACTTTTAATTTCAGCCTCTATATGTCTTTACCTATCATATGAGTCTCCTGAAGGCAGCATATTGTTGGATTTTTTTCTTTTTTGATCAAGGTTACTAGCTTATGTCTCTTGATTGGTGAGTTTAGGCCATTAACATTAAAGGTTACAATTGAAATATGATTTGTACTTCCAGTCATGTTTATTTATTTATTTATTTATTTTGGTTAGTTTTTACTTTTTGGTTATTTTCCTCTCCCTTTACTGAGATACCTCCCGCTGCTAGTTTCAGGCATTACTTTTCAAATCCTCTTCTTGTAGTATTTTGCTCAAAATGCTTTGCACTGCTGGTGTTCTGGCTGTGAATTCTTTTAGCTTTTGTTTATCGTGAAAGACTTAAATTCCATTGTCAAATCTGAAGCTTAATTTTGCTGGATACAGTATTCTTGGTTGGAATCCATTATTTTTGAGCGTTTGAAATACTTTTTTCCAGGATCTTCTTGCTTTCAAAGTTTGTGATAAAAAATCAGTCGTTAACTTTATTGGTTTACCCCTGAATGTAATCTGCCTACTTTCTCTCGTAGCTTTTAATATTCTCTCTTTGTTCTGTATGTCCTTGTTCTGGCTATCTTCATAATTATTTGTCTTGGAGTTGGTCTATTATGGTTTTGAATGCTTGGGGTCCTGTAGGCTTCCAGGATTTGGCAATTCATTCCATCTTTCATCTCTGGGAAATTTTCCAGAAATATTTCATTTAATATGTTGTCCATTCCTTTGGTTTGAATCTCTATGCCTTCTTCTATCCAGATGACACTCAAATTTGTTTTTTTATGACATCCCATATCTCTTGAATAGATTGCTCATGGGATTTAAGCATCTTTTCTGTGTTTACTCTATTCTTTTCAAGTTGATAAACTTTGTCTTCATTATCTGATGTTCTAACTTCTAATTGATCTAGTCTATTTGTAATATTCTTCGTTTGAGTTTTTAATTTGGTTTATAGTTTTCTGCATTTCTAGGATTACTGTTTGATATTTCTTTTTAAGATCTCTATCTCCTGGTAAAGCTCGTTCTTTGCCATTTGAATTTGTTTGTTTATTTGATTTTCAAAATATACTTTTATTGCTTGGACTTGCTGCCTCATGTCTTCTCTAATATTCCTTTCCATCTGAGTTAGGTATGCCTTGAGTTTTTTTCCCTATCCCTATTTCTGATGCTTCTCAGTCTTCCTGTAGAATTTTATTCCCTTGTTTTTTCATGATGTTCACATTACTTTTCAGCTCTATTGATTGCTGTGTTTCTGCTCTCTTCAATAGATTTGTTTTGGTCTTGTATATCTCTGTTGTCTCTCTTTTGTGTTTGTAGACTATGCCTGCAAAAGTGGATTCCGCTTGGAAGGAATTCCGACAGCTGAGCTCCAGTGATGTCACCTGTCTGCTATGGCGGGCCCCAGGCTCCTTGCCGGGGTGTTTGAATGGGGGGGTGGGACTGGACTGTCTCTGGTTGGTTTCACCTCCCAGTTGCTGGCGGGCAGGCGGTCTCCAGCCATCCAGTCGTGCAATCAGTGAATGGGCTGTCACTGGCGGACGGGTGATCTCTAGCTGCCCAATTGCGCAGGCAGCCAGCGGGTGATTGGTTGCTGGTGGGCAGGCGTTCTCCAGCCGCCTAGTCAAGCGGGTCTGTCCTCTAGTCCCCTGGTTTCCTCTGCGAGTCCTGATTTCCCCTGCTACACCAGAATTCCCCTGAGTGATGCCTCTTGGCAGATCAAACTGTACTCTTTGCCTGCCGTTTCTTGGGTGTGGAGGGTGTCTATTGGGAACCCTGGCACTCTATTGTTTTGAATTTTTCCGCTTGCCCCACCCATTGCGCTGGCTAGACAAGTTTCGTTTTCACCGGTGATGGGAGGGGAAGTTGAAGGTCAGGTGCCACTAGTTTTCCCCCCCGTCTTTGTGAAGGCTTTCTCTGGTAATCCCTCCCCCGGAAAGCCTAAGAGAGAATTTTTGCAAATTACCTGCTGTATGGGAGATAAGCTGAGTAACACACACCTGTTTTGTTGTTGCAATCTGTCGGAGAGTGGCGGTGGATACTTCATCTCTCCAAGATGGTGGCCGTTGGTTTCCTCGATGGAGTTTCGGTTGTGGGGGATAGAACTGTAGCACTTTCTTCCCCATCTGAAATCCCGAGCTCAGCCCCGGGCTCAGTGGCGGGTTAGCCAGCCGGATTCCACAGAATTTGCAGCAACGTTTCTCCCTGCATGCTGGTCGCTTCTCGGTGGAGGCACGCCGTCTGTAGCCATGGCATGGGCCGCATGGATCAGTCATCCCAGATCTTTGGTCGCATAGTTGGCTCTTGTTTGAGACTCAATTACAGGACCTTGGAGGTGGAAATCATTCTTCTAGGTTCCAGGCACACCCATTTTTCTGTAAGATCCTAACAAGATACTTTTTCGTCATTCTAACTCCTTATTCACATGTGAAGTGGCGCAGTACAAAGGGTGTGATGCACTCTATTCATGGCCATCTTGCAATGTCAAAATATTAGGATTTCTATGCACCATTTACTGAAGATACTTTTCAGTACTAGTAAACCAAAATGTATTTCGGGTGGATGAATATTTCTGAGAATAATCTTTTGAAAAGTAGATTATAAATCCACATACATGAATATGAATGAAATTTGGGAGTGCATAATAAGACACATATATTTCATATTTTGAAAAATCTGGAGGATATATATATATATATATATATATATATATATATATATATATACACAGACACACACAGAGAGACATTAAAAAGTAGCATTATATATGCCAATCGAAATTCATCATGAAATACATATCATCCACAGATTCAAAAATATTCATTTTACTGAACATGGATTTATGTATAATGCTATTCAAATAGGAGGATCACCCATAGGTTGAATTCTCAGTTCCAACAGCTTTTAGAAGGAGTGATATCTTCTCAGTTCCAACAGCTTTTAGAAGGAGTGATATCTTCTCACAATTTCTATATGCCAAGTCAGCCACCTCACCAAAAATATACGTGTGATACCAGGTATGATTCTATATGTGCATATAAAATTACATGTGCTAAACAGGCTACAGAGAAAGGGAGACAGGAATTCACATATTTGTTAACTTTAAAAAAACATGGAGAATTCTTTCAACCAAATAATTGACTAGATTCATAACTCCTACCCTATATAATTCAAAAGGCAAGTCCAACTATAAACGATGCCTCCTCTGAACTGCTTGTATTTCAATTCTGTTTGGGTTATTATTCTCCATCATATTATGATTAGTAGTCAGAGTTTAGTAGCATAGGGGTTAGTGTGAGGGATTCACCATTTTGACTGGAAAATTGTAAAATGAATCCAATGTGTATGCAAATATGTGCTACAAAAAATTGTTCCCACTGTCATCCAGAACAATGGCTTCACATTACCTACTCCCCAAGTAAGACAAAATTAGAGGAGAAGAGTTAGAAAATCTGTGAATACATATCTGGAATGGAATATGCTAAGGAGTTTCCAAAAGTAAGGGACAGGGTAAACACTCCACACACTGGAGCTCTTCTGGCCTAAAGACTTCTTGTGGAACTGCCTCTGAGGTTGGGCACTTGAAACATATGTTGTTGTCAAGTGCTTTAGCTTCGTTTCTAGTGAGACCAATAAAGTGGGTCTGCATCTATGTGATCTGGAGGACATTGTTTCTTATTTTCCACTGAACATTAGCAGCAGTGCTGAATTTGCTATTTGTAGCTAAACTGTGGCCACTGGGTCTAAGTGTCTCCCCGTGTGGACTGTGAAGCCATTTTGTGATCCTAAAATTTTCATGGTGTTTCTTGCGGCTTCACTGGGAGTTTGGTATTTGCTTCACAAAATACAAAGAGGTCAACTGGGACACAGTGCTGGAGGGAGTTCTGTCACGTGTGGTGGGTCAGTTTCTCTAGGACAATGCACGAACCATGCTTCTATCCCACATAGCTTGCCCCATTGACCATAGCAACTTGATTCTGAAACTTGCCCTGAGACTTCTCAATATTACAAGATGCCATTACATAGAAGGGACTGCTTGCTGCACCATTTCAGTCACAAGACACTTGGAAGCTAATGGCAGATCCACATGGCTCCACCACAAATGTTTTATCACACACCTGCCCACTACTGCTCTAGGCCCAGTACTCAGCAGCCTCCAATTTATTGGCATCTCTGTTCTACACCATTTTCATGAAACCCAGTCAATCAAGGCACTGTCTGGTATACTCATGATCAGCAACAGGACATCCAAAGGTTCTCCAGTGCCACCTGGTCATGGGAATTTCAAAAATTTCTTGGTATTTATCTAGCCATTTTTGAAAGATGAAGTTGGATGCACTGTGCGTTTCAAATCAATCCAGAACCAATAAATTTTGAGGAAGCTCATGTCAATAAAAGACAATGGAGAATTCTCACAGGCAAGGCTTCCCAAAGAGTGGCTAAATGGTCACGTGAATCCAGGCCCATTGATGTCTACAATGTAAGGTCCATGTGTGTTTTGACTCTCAACTATGGCTGCCAAGTCTTTCAGAATAAAATCATGTGATATCTTGGCTGTGATTCCCAGTGCTTTGTGGAAATACAACCTGGGCATACATCTCAGTTTCCAAGGGCGACTCTCATGCGTAGTCTCTTAACATCCCAACACAATTCATGGCAATACTTCTCTGAGGTCAGTTCCAGAACTCAGTCTCTTAGGGGAATCACACCAGAGATCATGTCAAGGTGGACCCAGTCATCTCTTCCAACCACCACACAAATGACCACAATTAAAACCAACACACTCCCACATGGTCCTCATGATATTTCATATAAACACTCTTCATAACCTCTGGTTGGATGTTTCGATGAGGGGCGCAAACCAAGACAGTCTCCAAAATAATCTCCCTTGCCTCTAATTTGCCTAAAATCAGGGTGGCTTGGACACCCTTCCTGTGAACCTGGTGTGATCACATAGGCCTGCTGTTAATACTTCTCTGCTTCTCCAATTTGAGGACTACTGTGGGGTTTAGATTCTTTGTCTGAATTGGAGACATGAGGAAACCCAAGCACCTATGGGCTAGCCTCTGCAGGGCTTTGAAGAAATTATTTGACCCAAAGCATTAATATTGTAACTTGATGTAGGTCTGGAACCTCACAAAGGAAGGGGAGAGACTTCATACCGAATGACTGCTCTTTTGGCTATTTTGGTTTTGGATGCACACATGGAATCTTTCTTTAGATCCATCAGGTGCTGAGAATCTAAGCCTAAGCCTCACACAGGGCCAAAAGGCTGATTCAGACACATCCTTTCCAATGGAATTAAGCAAAAAGCTTCAGGTGATGCCCATTCATTTCCATGTGAAAACAGTTTTTTTCAGGCATCAAAAAGGGGTGGCCTGAGGCAAAGACCTTTCAGACATTGAGGGCAGCAGAACAATTGATAATTAAAAGGCCCAAAGGTTTTCTCCACTGAGACTATCCTGATCACACTGGTATCAGAGTTTTCTGAGATGCTCGCCATTCCCTTCAGCTATCCAGTACATGACGATGTCACAGGGCTTGGAAGTGGTACATATATTGGACACAAAACCATGAGCCTATTCTGGAGAGTGGCCAGAATTCAGGAAGAAAGCAGAAACTTTGAAAGATAGCAAGTGTGGCCCATCGATAAGGCAAGCTGAAATCCATTCATAAATTGGGCAGGATGAATGCTGGGAAGCTTTCAACTAGACAGGACATATCAATTGATGCATTCTCTTTTCTAATGTCTACAACCATGGACACCGTGGGAAACACAGACATAGAAACACTCGCCTTGTCAAACGACTTACTCGAAACAGTCTACACCAAACCAAACATACCGACTTTCCTACCTATTCTGAGAACATGAGACAAATCCACAAACTCACACCCACACCCACAAAGGCACCTCCTTCCCCAAAGTAGGTCTGTGACTATCCAGAGTTTCTCTGATTGTGGGCCATATTTTCTTCCCCCCAAATGGCCTGTCCTGTCTCAGATCTGGTCTCTTTGGTCAACATTGTGAAGTACTGAGGAGCCAGCGGTGATCCAATACCTAAAAAAAAAAAAAAGGTGACTTTTCAGAGCTTTCTGGCATTTGGCCATCCTCACATCAGTATGTACCAAGAAAGACTAAATCTGTCCTTGGTAAATCCAAGAAATTGAGACCCCTGGGAGTGGGACTGGGAGTGGATTTGGGTGACTGGCTTCCTGGATCCCAAGTTCAGAGAGTTCTGTCTCTAAGGATGTTAGATGAGGTCACTTCCTTCAGGAATTGAATAAGGTCACTGCCTTGGCAACCACGTTGTCCTAACAGTTGTTTCAAAGGATCCCATGAAATTGAGGCTGCCCCTACTTCCTGTGACACTTTCACAACTTAGAATGGTATATCAACCATAGGCACCCGGGAACAGCTCTCAACACAGGCCTGGTTTGGTCCTTCTTCTCTAAATTAAGAAGACAGAGGCTGATTCAGACACATTCCTTCATCCTGACCAGGTTTTTTACAATGGAAGATGACTTTTGCTCTCTCAGTTCCTACATAGCTGCCTACAACTTCTGCAGGGATCATTTTTGCATGGACCTTTGAGTTTCTCAGTAGTTGGAATGAATCCTACATTTTTGTATTGTAAGACCATCTCTGTCCCTGCTCTTCTGTAAAGTTAGACTGAGGCAACAGTGAATGGTTAGGGTTAATAACAGGTTTGATTTGGGTTAGAAATCATTCAGCTGAATGAAAAATGGTATTGATAACCTGCGATAATTACAAGAATATATAGGTAAAATATAAGTATGAAAACAGAAATCTAGGTAAGATTTAAAACCCAGAAGTGTATTAGGACCTTGATTGTGATACTTAGCTTTGATATATTTTCTGCACAGATGTCTCAGGTACATCGATATACAATTGCATTGGACCTTGTGCCTTGGATGATTGATTGTCAAAGATAACATCCAGTCAAAAAGTGATAGTCGGTAAGATTAAGAAGATAGTCGGTAGTTTAGAAAGGATAGTGAGTATAGAATTTGCACCAAAAGTTCTTTAGCTATAGCTTTTCAGGTATAGAGTAAATGTAAATGTCAGCACATGTGAAGAGTCAGTCACAAAGATGAACTGGGAAAAGTATGTAGGAAAATAGATATCAATAGAGACATTAGGAAATCTGGCAAAGTATAGTCGTTAGTGAAAAGTTAGTAAAATAGGTAGTTGTCTCTTCATGTTTTTCTGTATACTTAACTTCCCTCCCTGCCCTCCCCAAGGAAAGTATATAAGCCCTGTTTAAGCTGTTCTCAGGACTCTCTGCTATATTTAAGTGAGCTCTGATCCCCAGCATGCTGGACCCCCAATAAACCCTTTGCTTTTGCATGAGACAGTCTCTTGGAGGTCTCTTCGCCTGACACTCGTCCGACCTTTACATATGGAGGTTCCACCGAGTTCTGGGAGCAGCGGACGAGAGACCCCAACAGGCTCCTCTAGGGATTCGTAAGGCGCCTCTTTCTGGTGTCAGGTTTCAGGTTAGGTCTTGGCAAAATGGCTGTCAATAAAGAGCGTGAGCTCTCTCTCACAGTGGCTGACAGATGTGTCACAGAGCCACAGGCAACCACCCTGAGCGACACCCCAGAGGACTCTGAAAATCGAGGAACAATAGTCTCCTTAACTCGGTGATATTTTGTTTCAGATTCGGTATTGCCAGCCCATCAGGTATTGCCGGCTACTCAGTCCTCGTCTCAGTGTTGGACGTCCATTGCCTGTCTTTATTGTCTTGTCTTGTCTGTGTCATGTGTCGTTGCTTTTACTGTTTGTGCATTTTTCATTATGGGAAAGAGCACTTCAATGCCTCTGTCCCTGACCCTTGATCACTGGACCAAATTCCGCTTAAGGGGTCAAAATCTTTCTTTTTCAGGAAACCGCTGGACCTGGCAGACTCTCTGTGCCTCAGAATGGCCCACCTTTGGATTCGGATGGCCCTTAGAAGAATTTTTCTACTTCTCAGTAATTTAAAAAGTCAGAGATATTGTCTTTCAGGAAGGGCCACATAGCCATCCAGATCAAAAGCCATATATCTTAACCCGGCATTACCTCTGCAAATCTCCTCCATGGGTGAAGCCTTTCTTTGCCCCTGCCCCCGCTCCTAATCTTTCCCCCACGATCTCTCAAACCCTCTGCTCCTCCTCCTCCTCCACCCTCTTTTCTGCCTAAGTCACAAGATTTAACTCTACTGGACTCTCATCCCTCTCCTTATCCCTTGCCCTGGTCTCCCAACCCCCAACACACTCTAACTGATTCCCCTGCTGCTGACTCAGCCTCTCCGCCATTGGAGGAAGCTAAGCCAGCCCAGCACCCTCCAGAAAACTCCCCCGTGGCACACACAGCCCCTCCTCCCCTGGAGGAAACTGGCCCTGCTAAAGGAACTCACCGGCAATGAATGATTGAAAACCCTGGAACTCCCGTGATGCTCCCCCTCCGTCCCTATGTGCCAATGATTGATGATGGTCATGGGGAAAAAATGCAAGCCTACCAGTATTGGCCTTTCTCCTCTTCAGACCTATATAACTGGAAAAATAACAATCCCCCTTTTACCGAGGACCCCACTCGTCTCTCAGGTGTGGTTGATTCATAGATGTTTTCACACCAGCCTACTTGGAATAACTGCCAACAACACCTAGGGACTCTCTTCATGACAGAGGAACAAAAGAGAATCCTCCTGGAAGCTAGAAAATAATATCCTCAGACCAGGTGGGTGACTGACACAACTTCCCAACATATTCAACCCGGCTTTCCCTAGAATCGACGAAACAGGGACCCCAATACCTTTGAAGGTAGGGAGCATCTGTTCACTTATCTCCGGGCTCTAATAGCGGGTATCTTAGTGGCTGCTAGGCAACCAACTAATTTGGACAAGGTAATAGAGTTTATTCAAGGGCCTGACGTATCTCCCTCTATGTTTCTAGGGAGAATTATGGAGGCATATAGGAGATATACTCCTTTTGATACTCAGGCAGAGGCTCAAAAGGCATCTGTCATGATGGCCTTTATTGGGCAAGCTGCCCTGGATATTTAAAGAAATTTAAAACACTTAGATGGATTACAAGATATGACTTTGAGAGATTTAGTCAGCGAAGCCAAAAAGGTATACTATACGAGAGAAACTGAAGAAGATAAGGAAGCAAAGGGAGGATAAAAGAAACAAAAGACAGACTAAGGAATTGACTAAGGTCCTGGTCACAACAACAAATAGGCCAGAAATAAGAAACATGGAGACAGGAAGGGATACCTGGGCCCAAACTAGAGGCCACCCCTGGCCTCAGATCAATGTGCCTACTGTAAAGAAAAAGGACACTGGGCCAAAGAGAGCCTTAGAAAGAGACAGTCACGCCAGCCAGCCATTCTGACTCTGGAGGATGACTAAGAAAGTTGGGGATCAGATCCCCTCCCCGAGCTCAGGTTAACTTTTGAAGTGGAGGGCACCCCAGTAAACATTGAAGTGGATACAGGGGCAATATACTCAGCCATTAAGGCCCCATTTTGCCCTCTATCAAATAAAAGGTCTCTAATTCAAGGGGCTAATTGCAGTAAATATCGGGCTTGGACAACTAAGAGGACCTGGGACCAGGGGAAAGGAAAAATCCATCACTTCTTCCTAGTAATTCCAGAATGCCCGGCCCCATTGATGGGCAGAGTTCTGCTCAGCAAGCTCCAGGCCAAAATAACTTTTAACCCTGAAGGCCCCCAAGTGGAATTTCTAAATCCTTCAGTAAAAACTCCTATATTCACAGCTCTAACTATGTCAGTAGATAATGTACACCAAATCACTCACCTTAGTTCAAAGAAACTACATTCATTCATGAAGGATCAAGAACAGAGTTTTCCACTAACCGACTCACAGTTAAAGGAAATAACTGAATGGTTAACAAAAGCCTGTCATGTCCATCAATTGGTTAATTCTTATCTTTCCAAGCTTCCTGCAGGAAAGCACCTATGAGGAACCAGACAAGGACAATTCTGGGAAGTGTACTTTACTGAAATAAAGCCAGCAAGTTATGGACTTAAAAATCTCCTAGTCTTTGTAGATACATTTTCAGATGGATTGAAGCCTTTCCCACCAAAAAAAAAAAAAAAAAAAAGAAAAGAAAAAAAAGAAAAAAAAAGAAACAGTGCAAATTGTGGTGAAGAAGATCCTGGGAGATATTTTTCCAAGATACGGCCTGCCTAAAGTAATAGGGTGTGATAATGGACCCGCGTTCATAACCCACATAAGTCAGGGGTTAGCCAGGACCTTGGGGATTTATTGAAAGTTACATTGTGCTTATAGACCCCCGAGTTCAGGACAGGCAGAATGAATGAATAGAACCATTAAAGAGACCATAACGAAATTAAGCTTAGTGACCGGCATAAAATATTGGACTATGCTACTGCCTTATGAACTGTTTCATGCAAGAAATACTCCCTCTGTTTCTTTGTGTAACCTCACCCCCTATGAAATTTTCTATGGTGCCCCTCCTCCAGTAAGGGACCTAACTCCAACTCTAAGACCTAACGATCCCTTTCACACCCCCTTGCTTGACAGACTTAAAGCTCTTGAAAGAACTCAGGATACCTGTGAAAACAGATGGCCACTGCCTAACAACCTGGGGACGAGAGGACTCCAAATCAACATCAAGTAAGATACTTCTTCTATGTAAGACGACATCAGGTGTCATCCCTGGAACCCCGCTTGAAAGGACCATACCAGGTGCTACTTATAACACCTACAGCGGTAAAGGTAGACAGAATCATTTCCTGGATCCATACCTCTCATCTCAAGCCTGCGGCCTGTTGAGACTCTGGCTGGAAACTGGAAAAGACTGGTAACCCTTTCAAATTGTGTATTCCTCATATTATTGCTACCTATAAACTCTGTTTGCTCAACCATGTAATTTCTTTTCTCCAATCTCAAATTGGACAAGTTAAACTTATGTTAATACCCCACTAGCAGACATAAAATGTGACACCCCCCAATGATCACTTTTATGATTAAAAGTAGCCAGAAGAAGAAGTGGGGAATGAAAGGTTAATAAAATAGGCACTTGTCACTTCCTGTTTTTCTGTACGCTTAGTAAAACACTGTTGAAATCTTGAGAAATGTTTGCTAATCTTGTTCCCAGAATGTGCTGTCCCCAACGGCCAAACTACAGAATGCACTCCCTCACCCGGTTGTGTGCAAACTGCCCACTCGCCCTGATCCATTAATAAAATTCCCTCCCTGCCCTCTTCAAGGAAAGTATATAAGCTCTGCTTAAGCTGTTCTCAGCGCTCTCTGCTCTATTCAAGTGAGGTATGAGCACCAGCACGCTGGACCCCCAATAAACCCTTTGCTGTTGCATGAGATAGATTCTGGGTGGTCTCTTCCTCTGACGCTCACCTGACATTTACTTGGATGACTGAATGTAGAAAAGAACATCCATTCAAAACGGGATAGTCAGTAAGATTAGGAATATAGTTGGTAGGTTTAGGAAGAAGAGTGAATATTGGATTTGGAAAAAAAGTCCTTTAGCAATAGGGTTTCATATAGAGAGTGAATGTAAATGTCAGCACATGTGAAGAGTCAGTCACAATGATGAACTGGAGAAAACATGTAGGAAAGCAGATATCAATAGAGACATTATGAAATCAGGCAAAGCATAAAGTTAGTGATAGGATTACACATTCAACAGGGTTGACTTTAATTATATAATCTTAGGAAAAAAGAAATATGTAGTCATCAATAGGATTGACATTTGAGAGCATTAGGCAAGTGGACATGGATGATTTTAGTAATGCAGGTTCACTTTCCATTTAGGTTTTGGTACAATCATAAGTGTGACCTTTGCATTTTGTGTTCAGAATATTACTGTGATACAATGTATATGTTGATCAGGTGACATGAGTATTTCTCGTAATCATTTCTGGGAGCAATATTTTGAAGACGTATAAATTAGTATTGGGGATACAAAAAGTTGTACCCTGTGTCTATGAATATAGAGGTTTCCTGGCCTAAAGACATTTTGAGAAACTGCCTCTGAGGCTGGGCACTTGAAATATATGTTGTTGTCAGTAGCTTTAGCTTCCATTGTAGTGAGACCATCAAAGCTAGATATGCATCTATGTGACCTGAAGGACATGTGTTCTTATTTTCCAATGAACATGGTGCAGCAGTGATGAATTCTCTTTTTGTAGGTAAACAATGGCCATTGGGGCTAAGCCTCTCCCCGTGTGGACTGTGAAGCCCTTTGATCATACTCCACTTTTAATGGTCTTTCTTGCTGCTACAATGGGAGTTTGGTATTGGCTTCACAAAATACAAGGAGTTCAAATGGGTCGCAGTGCTGCACGGCATTCTGTCACATGTGGTTGGTCAGTGTCTGCTGGAGAACGCACCAACCAGTCTTCTATCCCACATAGCTTGCGCCCTTGTCCATAGCAACCTGATTCTGAACATTGGCCAGAAACGTCTCCATATACCAAGATGCCTTTTTATATAATTGTCTGCTGGCTGCACCATGTCAGTCACAGGACATTTGGAAGTCAATGGCAGATCTCCATGGCCACAGCACAGATGTATTATCACACACTTGCTAACCACTACTCTAGGCTCACTACTCAGAAGGCTCCAAATTACTGGCATCTCTGTTCTACAGCATTTTCATGAAACCCAGTCAATCAAGGCACTGTCTGGTATACTCCTGATCAGCAATAGGACATGGAAATGTTTTCCAGTGCCACCTGGTCAAGGGAATGTCCAAAATTTCATGGTATTTATCTCGCCATTTTTCAAGGATGAATTTGGAGCCACTGTGAGTTTCCCATTCATCCAGGAACCATAAAATTTTGAGGAAGCTCATTTGAATGAAACCTCTGGAGAACTCTCACAGGCAAGGCTTCCCAAAGAGGGGGCAAAAGGTCACATGAAGCCAGGCCCATTGAGGTCTACAATGTGAGATCCATGTGTGTTTTGTCTCTTAATTATGGCTGCCAACTCTTTAAAAATAAAATCATGTAATATCCTGGATGAGATTCCCATGGCGATGTAGGAAGCCATCCTGGGCCTAGAACTCAGTTTCCTAGGGCGACTCTCATACGTGGCCTCCTAAAATCCCAACATGACTTCATGGCAATACTTCTCTGAGTTCGGTTCCAGAACTCAGTCTTATGGGGAATCACACCAGTGTTCAAGCCCAGGTGGACCCAGTCATCTCTTCCAACCACCAACAAATGACCACAATTAAAACCAAAACCCTCTAAAATAGCCTTCAGCTTCTTCCATATAGACACTCAACATAAATTATATAACTGGTTCCAACTTTAAATAATGGATTGAATTGTTATCTGAAAATATACAGGAAATCTTATATTGATATACAATCATTCATTCCAACCAGTTATACATCTAATGGTAATTTTAGGGTTATGGTTTATCATGAAGAGTGTGGGAGTTTTGCTTCAAATTTTTATGGAAATCGAAAATAATGTGTTTGGAAAGAAGTCTCATGAGAAGAACAGTCAAGAAACCTGGAGGAATACATGTGTTCTGAAGCAGGAAATGATTGAAAGTGAAACAAATGCCTATTAATTTGTGAACCTGTGGATGAAATATATACCCTATGGTGTGCATAAACAGAAAAAATAGTAATGTACCAGTGTTAAATAAAATGAACTTCAAAATACACATCATGTCCCATAGGAATCTATTTGCATTGATGTTAAACTGGGTCAGCTACTGTAGAAATATTAGGATTTTATGCACCATTCACTGAAGTTACTTTTCAGTACTAGAAAACAAATATGTATTTCAGGTGGATGTATATTTCTGAGAATAATCTTGTGAAAAGTTGATTATGAATCCACATACATGAACATGAATGAATTTAGGTAGTGTATATAGGACACATATATTTTATATTTTGAAAAATTTGGAGAGTATATATATATATATATATATATATATATATATATATATATATATACACACACACAAAACACAAACACAGACAATGAAACGTAGCAATATATATGCCAATCGAAATTCTTCATGAAATATATATCATCCAGTGATGCAAAAATATTTATTTTACTTAACATGGATTTATGTATAATGTTTTTCTACTAGGAGGCTCCCCCATACGTTGAATTTTCAGTTCCAACAGCGTTTAGGAGAAGTGATCTCTTCTCACAATTTGAATCTGCTAAGTCAGCCACCTCACAAGAATATACGTGTGATACCATGTAGGATTCTATATGTGCATATAAAATACATGTGGTGAATAGGCTACAGAGAAAGGGAGCCAGGTATTCACATATTTTTTAACTTTAAAAACACATGGAGAATTATTTCAATTAAAAATTAGCTAGATTTATAACACCTACAGTATATCATGCAAAAGGCAACTCCAACTATACACCATGCCTCCTCTGAACTGCTTGTATTTCTATTCTATTTGGGTTATTTTCCTCCATCATATTAGTATTAGTAGTCATAGTCTAGTAGGATATGGGTTAGTGCCAGGGGTCCCGGCCGGCAGGACACATCAACGTGGGCATCGAACATAGTTGGGGAGGAATGAAGGGACAAGAGACAGGAGAGATGACAGCCAGACAGGAGTTCTGATCAAGCTGCAAACTTTTATTGTTCTCACAGGGTGTTTATATGCTGCCGATGGGAACACTCTCTTATCGGCAGTTGCTGGATGTCTTCACAGGGTTAGATAACCTCAGGATATTTCAGCAAGACAGATGGCGACAGGATGTCTCAGGGAGATAGATGGTTGTGGGATATCTCCCAGGCAGGATGTCTCCCAGGGGGCTGTTTCTTGTAAGTGTCAGGCTATTCTTTGAAGGGGAACTTCCTTCTAGGCACTGACTTCTCTCCCTTTCTTATATAAAATATTTGACCTACCTTACCGGCCATGTTTTTAGGGGGGGTTAGAAGCTCTGTTTGTCTAGGAGGCCTTAGAATATCTCCTGATCCGAGCAAGCATCTTTACTAGCAGATTTCGTGGTGGCCTTGGCATGTTTTTGGAGGAGATGGCCTTGAAGGGGAAGCATGCCAACCGCCATGCACCAGAGCGTGTCACTCAGAGGTCTTGTGTTTGGGGATCCGTGGATCCATCCTTTTGCAGTCCTTCCTGCACCCTCCGATATTATGGCCTAACGTCCTCACTCCATGGGTTCGTCTTCCCCCAAGCCGAAGGGCCCATGGAGACGAACCCTTATGGCAAGGGCAGAAGATGGTTTGTCAGAGCTTTTACTTATAGTTTTATGTAAGAAAGAGAGATCTGTGGGGATGTAAACTTAAGAAATAAGCCTGTGAGAAGGGTAGAACACCCTTTTAAAAGTTGACAGCGTGGTCTTCCATCTCCAGATGATGATAGTGGATCTGTATGGGCTTAGAGGCCATAATATTAATGTGTTATTTAATAAATTGTACCACACTGTTTATAATGCAGGGTCCTATGGTCACCATTAAACGTAAACCCAACAAAGGGCCTAATAGGGGAAGAAGGTAGGGTAGAAATCCATTAAGCTTAGTCCAGAGTGGATTTTCACATAGTTCTCTTCATCTCTTTTCTAGATCTTCTTGAAGCTGCTTAAATTTAGTGCATACTATGACTGATTTATTGGCATAAAAGCAGCATCGTTCCCCTAAGGCCAATCAAATATCTCCCTGGTTAGCAGTCAGCAAATCTAAGCCTCGTCTGTTTTGAAGGAACACTTTTGCCAGGAAGTCTATTTGGTCCTACAAATCTTTAATGGTTTCTGATAGAGTTTGTACATCATTTTAAGTTGTTGAGACATGCGATGGTAAGGGTGTATAGCCGTGCCAAAGCCAGTGTACCTGTGCCCACAGCAGCTGTTATTCCAAGGCTGGCAATAAGTGGTAAGGCCTGTATCACCCGCCTCTGTCTTTTGACTAAGGTGTCTAGGCTAGAGGTTCGTCTCCTGGGACAATAGTTATATCAGGGAGTAATAAGGCAAGAACACAGTCACTGGTCCAATTCGCTGGAAGCCTGGGGAAGGCCACATTTCCTCCACACATAACAACTGTGCCATTGGGGGGACAAAGAGATGGGATGGGTGAGGAATAATTTTGTACTGTTGAGCAATTTCCAAAGGAAGTAATTCCAAAATCCATTTCATAGGTATTATTCTGCATCGCACCTAAAAGACATAATGTAAAAGTGCCTATAGGCTATTTTTTAAAGGGAAATCAGGGTTGGCATGTATTATCATTGTCCATAGTAGAATTAATAGGAACTGCCATAGGAATGCTTGCCCCTGTTGTCATGCAGAGCCAGCAATTACCAGCAAGGGTGGGGTTGGAATTACTAAGGAAGGAGAAGGTAGTTTGCAAAATATCTAATGTATTGGTATCTAAACCTGGGAACTGGGATTTCGGCTACATTAAGGGATGATATGTGAGCTCAGGGATTTGGGGTTTCAAAAGTTTGATTATCTGAGGATGCTTGACAGAATAAGTGGGTCCTCTACCATCAGAGACCCCTGTAGGGGCCTTAATGGGGCAGTCGGAAGGTTTTCCGACAGTGCCTTGGCACCCAGCTGACTGTAGCTTGGTGTATTTGCCTTCTCCTCCCCGGTCAAATAGAACGGGGGTATAATGAATAGTGGCCCCCCCTGCTTCATGAGTTTTAATTAGGGAGGCTTCAAAAAATCATTTTCCCTGCTTGTTAACACAAATTGAGGCCGACACATAACAAGAGACATGCATCGCCTGGGTATGCGTACGGGTTGCAGAACAATTTTGGAGAGCTTTACTTGTACTAGGGGGAATAATCTTTGGCTTGTTAACACATACCCATTTAGGCTGATGAACTCCTCTGAGTTTATGGTCAACCTCGGCACGGAGGTAAGCCACCTTAGTCATGCAGTCAGCAGTCTGGGTCCAACTAGTGGAAGCCTGAGTCCAAGATCCTCCCTTGCATTCACGGGGGCGGGGGGCAAAAAGGTACTCCATGATGTTGGAAGGTGGAGGGCCAAGGCCTCCGTGCACAAACCTGTTCAGCATAAGTTCCTTAAGCAGGATCCTCACACAGATTGTTGGATGGATCCGAAAAAGAGGAAAAATTGTACTCATGGGGAGGGCCTCCGTCCCCGGTTTGAGGTAAGTCATTAACCTGTTTAACCAGGTGTTCTGTTAACCATCTTGGGGCTTCTAGCTCTTGGTCCAAAACACAAGCTGAGCCTCGTTCCCAGATGAGGACAGGATCTGGGCGTTTCCCTTTATTTGTAAGGGGATTTCGCCACATAACAGGTGGGTGATCAGAATTGGAAAAGGGATGCCAGTGTCTGTCTGCAGCCGAAAGGCCTTCACTGTCTAGGGTAAGAAAAAAAAAGGGCAAATAATGCATGGTTAAGGCAATGTCTGTGAGTGGTAAATACAAGGGCGGAAGCCTTAAGGCGGGATAGCCAAGTCTTTAAGGTAAGGTGGAACGTTCCACAATGCCTTGGCCCTGAGGTTTGTATTGAATTCCAGTAGTATGACAAAATTGCAAGGTAGCACAAAACTGTTTAAAATTGGCACTGGTATATGGAGGACAATTATCTGTTTTAATATGTATTGGTTTACCCATTATGGAAAAGGCTGAAACAAGATGAGAAAGGACATCTTTGGTAGCCTCTCCAGAATGTGGTGATGCAAAAATAAAGCTGCTGAAGGTATCGATAGAAACATGTATATATTTGGTTTATCCAAATTCAGGAAAATGAGTAACATCCATTTGCCAAACCTGATTTGGCAGTAATCCTCAGGGGTTAACTCCCAAGTGTTAAATCGGGAGAGAGAGAGCGCAAGCAGGGCATTCTTTTACTATTTCTCGTGCCTGTTGCCTGGTAATTTTACAAAGTAATCAAAGGCTCTGGGAATTTAATTGGTGAAGATTGTTTAGCTCCATGGCCTTTTGAATGGAGCCACCAAAAATTGGAAAGATGGTAGGAGTTGCTGCATCAGCTTAAGCATTACCTGTATTAGAGGACCGGAAAGATCAGAGTGTGCCCTGATGTGTCCTAAGAAAAATGGGTGTTGTTTGGCCTGAATTAGCTGCTGAAGCTGGTGAAACAGAAAGGCCGCATTGGAAGAAGCTTTAATGGCGGGTGAAATCTCCAGCAGAGGCACAGAATGAGCAATGTAGGCACTGTCTGTATGAATATTAACAGGATTATCACAAAATGTTATAAAAACTTGTGTTATGGCAAACAATTCCACAAACTGTGCTTAATGATAGACAGTATCAAAGGTGGTAGGCTGGTTATTTACAACAAAGACCGCACAGCCATTACTGGAACCCTCTGTAAAGACAGTAAGGGCTTGAGGACTGGGAGCCTTTTGAGTAATTTTGGGAAAAATGAATGGATGTATCTGGACAAATTGTAAAAGGGTGTCATTGGGGACATGGTTATCAATTGTTCCCAAATGGCCTGATTGGGCAATACCCCATTCATCCCCTCTCTGTAGTAAAAATTGGGTTTGGTGATTAGTATATGGAATTAAAATATTATCAGGGTCTTTGCCAAAATGTTGTCGAGAAAGCAAAAGACCTTTAATAATAATAGAAGCTACCTGAGCAAGATAAACGGTAATGAACTTGGAGGATGTGGTGGATAAATGGACCCAAAGCAAGGGGAAGCCTTTATTTTTAAAATATGGATATCCTGTCCAAATTTTTCTGAGGGTATATGAGGAGTGTGTAAAAGAACCAGAACCAGAGGAAGGTTATAAGAAATTTGTGTAACAAACTGTTTGGCAATGGCTTCTGTGACTTGGTTTAATGCCTGTCATGCCTCGGGAGTAAGCTTTTGAGAGGAAGAGGGGTAGGAATCACCTCTCAAAATATCATTAAGGGGCAAAAGTACACAAGTGGGTAATTTTAAATATGTTCTTAGCCATTGAATATCTCCCAGTAATTTTTGAGAATCATTAAGGGTGTGAAGATGGTCCACACGTAGTTGTATTTTAGGAATTTGGATCTGATTATCTTGAAGTTTAAGGCCCAAATAGGTATAAGGGTCCTGTGTTTAATCCTTATCAGGAGCTATCTGTAGTCTCAAGGTAGTGAGTGTTTTCTAAAGGTCCAAGTAACAATTATTAAGGTCATGGTAATTAGGTGCAGCAATTAAAGAATCATCCATATTTTGTAAAACATAAAATTGTGGTCATCACTCTCTCACAGGGTCTACTGCTTGAACAGCTTATTTTTAGCAAAGACTAGAGCTGTTGGCCATACCTTGGGGAAGAACCTTCCATTGAAATCTCTGCATAGGGCCGTGGAAATTAATGCAAGGGAGACTAAAGGCAAAATAGGGTCTATCCTCGGGATGTAAAGGAATGGTAAAAAAGCAAACTTTTAAGTCAATAACCATTTTACAATAGTTTTTGGGAATAGCCACTGGTGTGGAAATTCCAGGAAGTAGTGCTCCCATCAGGCACATAACTTTATTAATGGCACACAAATATTGTAAAAGACGCCACTTGCCTGATTTTTTCTTGATAACAATAGGAGTATTCCATGGTGAGGTTGAGGGCTCTACATGGCCGGCTGCCAGCAGTTCCTGCACTAACATGGAGGCAGCCTCCAATTTTTCTGGGGGGTAAGGGGACACTGATCCACCCACACAAGAGTCTGAGTCTCCAAAATAATTTTAGCTGCATGGGGTACAGGAGGGTCAGGAACCGACAGTAAAAATCAGAATACCCAAGTCCATATGTTTTTGTTTTTTTTATGGGTTTTATAGTCCCCACCAGTCCTTGTCTCAGTCTCACAAGGCCTGTACCAGGGACAAAATTCATACAAAGCATTTGATGAGTCACCATGGAATTGGGACTGGCAAGAATAACTTCCATTTGACTCAAAATTTCTCGGCCCCATAGGTTAACAGGTAGGTCAGGAACAATGAAAAGAGTGACAGTCACCTTATTACCCTCTTTATCAGTCCAGCTAAAAGCCCTAGAACTGACATGGAAATTTTTTGACTCTTAACCCTTTTAGATCATTCAAGGATGGGGTGATGGGCCAACCTGATGGCCAGTATTTGTGAGAAATAATTGTGGCATCAGCTCCAGTATCTAGAATTCCTTGGAATTCCTTTCCTTCAATAAGTAAGGTAAGGGTGGGTCTATTGTGAGAAATGGGCTGAACCCAATATACATCAGAGGAGCCGAGGGAGGCTGTCCCCCGTTGTAGGTTTGGGCAGGGGAAGTGCCTCCTGAATCCAAGGGAAGGAATGTTAATTGTGCAAGTCTTGTTCCTGCTGGGATGGCCGGAACTCCATTAATAGCTGTTGCCAGTATTTTTATTTCTCCAGTGAAATCATTATGATTAATGCCAGGGAAGACCTGAACACCATTTAATGTAGCAGAGGCTCTTCCAAGAATAAGGGCACTCGTATGAGATGAAGGGGGACCCATAATTCTAGGGGGTATTATCTGGTGCCCTTGCATTGAGTCTAATATTGTATCGGTGGTAGCACAGAGGTCCAATCCTGTGCTGCCTGGGGTGG
Organism: Callospermophilus lateralis; assembly: GCF_048772815.1. Taxonomy (NCBI): domain Eukaryota; kingdom Metazoa; phylum Chordata; class Mammalia; order Rodentia; family Sciuridae; genus Callospermophilus; species Callospermophilus lateralis. The sequence continues at coordinate 203,221 of NW_027513914.1, forward strand.
CTAGTTGGAGGGAGGCAATTGTGGGGAAGAATTTTGTGGTAGGTTTGGAGTTTGGGAGGGAACAAACCTTATTGCCCCTGGTTTTGTCCTGGGGGAGGTCGTGGCCAGGGGCTGGCCCCGCAGGGAGTTTCCTGAGAAGCAGGAAGAAATAGACTGTCTGAGGCCATTTGTCTTAGATCTACACTTACTGGCCCAGTGATGACATTTACCACATCTAGAACAAAGGGTAGCTGGGGGCGATTTAGCCCCAGTTTGAGGAGACGATATTCCTAGGCTTTGTTTGCCTTTCGGACACTTGCGTGCAAAATGGCCAGGTTGTTTACAAGTAAAGCAAGTACATGAGCCAGGATTGTGAAAGGCCTTGGTAAAGGGGGCACGTAGGGCGAGACCCATGCCATGGGCTGCACCCACCCCTGCACAGAGTCTAATAAAGTCAGAAAGTTTCCCTTTTTCCTTATGTGGTCGAAGAACATCCTGACATGCCGGGTTGGCGTTTTCAAAGGCAAGATGTTTTACAAAAGTTCTTTCGCTTTCGCTTGGTCCAAGCAAGCAATCTCCAGCTAGGTTAAGCCGGGGAACAAAGTTTCTATAAGGGTCGTTGGGTCCTTGTCAAATTTCTGCCAAAGAAGTGGTAGCCGAGCCTGTTTGAGGGAGGCATCTCCAAGCATGTAAGCTAGCCATCTGAATCTGCACCAAAAGTCCAGCAGGGAAACGTGCCTATTTAGTTTTAGTGTCAAATGGCTCATAGCCCACTAGCTTAACATAAGTTCAGGATTTATAGGAGGCCTTAGTTAATTTTTTTTGAGCAGTTTCCTGACAGTGCTCCTTGAAATCTGCATTCCATAACAGGAAATCTCCGGCACTGAGGGTAGCTCGGTCTAAAAATTTCCAATCATTGGGAGTAAGCCATTGTGCGCTGTGGCTTTCTAATAAAGTCAACGTGTAGGGCACAGTGGGGCCATTGTAAGCACAAGTCTTTTTATGTTTTTCAAGAAAATGCAGGCTTAATTTTATGTAGACACTCTGGGTTCCTTCCTGCCTAGGGGTGAACTCTTCATCCTCTGAGTCCTGATCTCCTTGATCCATTTCCCCCGCTTCCTCCTCTTGATCCTCCTCTAAGTCTTTGACCTCAGCCTTTGCAGGCATATCTATCTGACTGCGGGTGACTGGGAAGGCGAGAACAGGCTGATGGAGTGGCTTAGCCTTTGTATTAGACCACCGTGGGCCAGCTTTCATTGACTCCATGCCTAAGGCTAATGAACAGAGCTCAGAGTCAAGGGATCTTAATTCTTTTAAAAGTTTGATCTGTTCCCGTCTATGTTGGAGAGACCCTCACAAGGGAGCCAGGCTAGGCAAGGGAAGTGGGGAAAAAAATATCTGGGTGGCATTTTGCTCCTGAATGGCTGGAGCACAAAAGGCAGGAGGGATATAGGAGGTAGGTAGATGTGTAAGTCCTATAGGCTGTGGCAGGGTCCTGAGAGGTGGCGCATCTTCTGAGTGGTAGCTTACTGCTTCCTTCTCCAAGGTAGCCTCCGTCCCAGGGGTCAATGTGTCTCTGGGATTTAAAACTCGATAAAGGCGTCTGGTAACCATTAGAGCCTTATTCATTAGGGTGGTATTTTGAGGGGGACCAGGAAGGTTCCCAGGGTCCTGGGGAGACTGAGAAGGGTCAATGTCTATACTAACTGATGGGCATGCCTTGGGGAGACGAGAGGTGTTTTGCATAGTCTCTTCTCCAATCCTGACAAGTTGTAAGGTACCATTGTCAAAGGGTGAACTTTTAAGAATTTCATTAATTAAGTTCCAGTAAGAAAATGTGGGAACTGGCACTTTTTCTGGGCCAAAGATTTAATAATAATGTTTTAAACAGTCTCTTACTCTAAGCCATCTTTTACCATCAATGGTCACTTCAAGGAGAAACCACGGACACAATTCTCCTATGTATTAGAAAAAAAAATTTAAGTCCTTTTTCTTAACACGCACCCCCATGTCTTGAAGGACTCCTTGAGGCCTGACAAAAACAAATCATGTGGCGAAACTGCTTGTCCCATGGTGGGTTACTCACCGTGCGTCATCCCCACTCTCCTCCTGGATCTGTCTCTTGGTGGTGTCTGCTGAGGCAATCGCAAGCTCCACTTGATGAAGTCTTCCAGGAGGACGGGGTTCCCAAGGAGTCAAAGGCTCGAGCCCCAGTCAGTGGGTGCCAGTAGTCCCTGCTGGAAAGACACATCAACAGGGGCAGCGAACCTAGATGCCGAGGAATGAAGGGACAAGAGACACGAGAGATGACAGTATGACAGGAGTTCTGATCAAGCTGCAAACTTTTATTTTTCACACAGGGGCCTTTATATGCTGGAGATGGGAAAGCTCTCTTATCCGAAGTTTCTGGATGTCTTCACAAGGTGAGATAAACTCAGGATGTTTCAGGAAGACAGATGGCAACAGGATGTCTCAGGGACACAGTTGGCTACAGGATGTCTCCCAGACAGGATGTCTCCATGGGGGCTGTTTCTTGTAAGTGTCAGGCTATTCTTTAAGGTGAATTCCTTCAACCCCTGACAGTCAGGGATTCAGTATTTCGAATGGAAAATTGGAAAAAGAATCCAATGTGTATTCAAAACAATGCCTTGACATTACCTTCATCCCAAGTAAGACACAATTAGAGGAGAAGAGTTAGAAAATCTGTGAATACACATCTGGAATAGAAAATGCTCAGGAGTTCACAACCTTGGAGGTGGTATAGGAGTTTCCAAAAGTAAGGGACAGGGTAAAAACTCCACAAACATGGAGATCTGCTGGCCTAAAGATTTCTTGAGAAACTTCATCTGAGGTTGTTTTTAGGAGCTTTAGCTTCCTTTGTAATGAGACGATCAAAGCTGGGTCAGAATCTATGTGACCTAGAGGACATTGTTTCTTATTTTCCAATGAACATGAGGCAGCAGTGCTGAATTCCCCCTTTGTAGGTAAACTGTGGCCACTGGTGGCTAAGTGTCTCCCAGTGTGGAATGTGAAGCCATTGGTCATCCTCCAATTTTTGTGGTGTTTCTTGCAGCTGCACTGGGAGTTTGATATTTGCTTCACGAAATACAAGAAGTTCAACTGGGACACAGTGATGGAGGGAGTTCTGTCACGTGTGGTGGGTAAGGGTCTGCAGGAGAATGCACCAACAAGGCTTCTATCCCACATAGCTTGCCCCATTGACCATAGCAATCTGATTGTAAACATTGCCCTGAATCCTCTCCATATAACAAGATGCCTTTACATACAAGGGTCTGTGGCTTGTAGCATGTCAGTCACAAACCATTTGGAAGCGAAGGGCAGATGCAGATGACCCGACCACAGATGTTTTAACACACACCTGCACACCACTGCTCTAGGCCGACTACTCAGCAGGCTCCAAATTACTGGCATCTCTGTTCTACACCATTTTCATGAAATCCAGTCAATCAAGGCACTGTCTGGAACACTGATGGTCATCAATAGGACATCCAAAGGTTCTCCATGGCCACCTGGTCGTGGGAATGTCAAAAATTTAAAGGTGTTTATCTAGCCATTTTTCAACGGTGAACTTGGAGGCACTGTGGGTTTCAATTCATTCAGGAACGATTAAATGGAGAGGAAGCTCATTTCAATGAAAGCTCTGGAGAACTATCACACGCAAGGCTTCCCAAAGACAGGCCAAACGGTCCCATGAAGCCAGACCTACTGAGGTCTAAAATTTGAGGTCCATGTGTGTTTTGACTTGAAACTATGCCTGCCAAGTCTTTAAGAATAAAATCATGTGATATCCTTCCCGAGATTCCCAGTGCTCTGTGGAAAGCCAACCTGGGCCCAGATCTCACTTTCCAAGGGCGACTCTCATGTGTGGCCTCCTAAAATCCCAACACAATACAAGGCAATACTTCTTTGAGGTAAGATCCAGAACTCAGTCTCTAAGGAGTATCACACCAGTGTTCAAGCCCAGGTGGACCCAGTCATCTATTCCAAGCGCCACACAAATGACCGCAATTAAAGTCAAGACACTCCCACATGGCCCTCACTTTCTTCCATATAGACACTCATCATAACCTCTGGCTGGAGGTTTCCATGAGGGGCACAGCCCAAGACAGTGTCCAAAATAAGCTCCCTTGCATCCATTTGCCTAAAGTCAGTGTGGCCGGGACATCCTTCCTGTGAACCAGGAGTGTTCAAAGAGGCCTGCCGTTAATATTACTCTTATTCTCGATTTTGAGGCCTACTGACTGTGGGGTTTAGATTCTTTATGTTAATTGGAGTCATGAGAAAACCCAAGAACCTATGGTCTAGTGTCTGCAGGGCTTTGAAGAACTCATTTGACGCAAAGGATCTGTATTCTCAATGATGGAAGTCAGAAACCTTACAGAGGAAGGTGAGAGACTGCATCCAAAATTACTGCTCTTTTGGCTTTTTGATTTGGATGCACACATGGGATTTTTCTTTAGATCCATCAGGTGCTGAGAATCTAAGCCACAGCCTCACACAGGGCCAAGAGGCTGATTCAGACACATCCCTTTCCAAAGCAATTAAGAAAGAGCCACAGGTAATGTCCATACATTTCCATTTGAAAACTGTTTTCTTCAGGCTTCAAAAAGGCGTAGCCTGAGGCAAAGACCTTCCTGACATTCAGGGCAACAGAAGGATATGTAAGCAAAAGGCCCAAAGCAGGGTTTCTCCACTGAGACTTTCCTGGTCACACTGATATCTGAGTTTTCTGAGATGCTCATCATTTCCTTCAGCTCTCTAGTGAATGGCCGTATCACAGAGCGTGGAGGTGGTACATATCTTGGACACAATACCATGAGCGTATTCTGGAGATTTCCCATAATTCAGGTAGAGAACAGGAACTTAAGAAGATATTAGGTGTTGCCCATCCATTAGGCAAGCCGCAGACAATTCATAAATTGGGCAGAATGAATGCTGGGAAGATTTCTACTAGAAAGGACACATGTATTTATGCATTCTCTTTTCTATTGTCTACAACCATGGACACAGTGGGATACACAGACATAGAAAGACTAGCCTTGTCAAACGACTTACTAGAATCGGTTCACACCAAACCAAACAAACCGACTTTCTTACCTATTCTCAGAACATGAGACAAAACCACAAACAAATACCCACACCCACACCCACACAGACCCCCAAGTACGTCTGTGACAATATGGAGTGTCATTTGATAGTGGGCCATAATAAATTCCCTCATAATGGGCTGTCCTGTCTCAGATCTAGTCTCTGTGGCAAACTTTGTGAAGCTGTAAGGAGCCAGTGGTGAGCCACTATCTGCTTTCTCAGGAAAGGCCCCTCTTCAGACCTTCCTGGCATTTGGCCATCCTCACATAAGTAGGTACCAAGAAAGACTGACTCTGTCTTTGGTAAATCCGAAAAATTTTGACCACTGGGACTGGGACTGGGACTGGCTCTGGATGCCTGGCTACCTGGATCCCAAGTTCAGAGAATGCCATCACCAAGGAAGTGAGGTGAGGTCACTTCCTTCAGGAACTGAATGAGGTCCCTACCTTGGCAACCAGTTTGTCCTAACAGTTGCTTCCAAGGGTCCCATGAGATGGAGGCTGCACCTACTTACTCTGACATTTTCACAAGTTAGAATGGTATACAACCATAGGCACCCAGGAACAGCTCTCCACACAGGCCTGGTTTGCTGCATCTTCTTTACATTAAGAAGAGAGAGGCTGATTCCGACACAACCCTTCATCCTGACCAGGTTGTTTGCCATGGAAGATGACTTTTGCTCTCTGAGGTCCTTAATAGCTGCCTACATCTTCTCCAGGGATCATTTCTTTAATGACCTTTGAGGTTCTCAGCAGGTGAAAGATCCCTTAATTTCTGTCTTGTAAGACCAACTCTGTCCCTGCTCTTCTGTAAAGTTAGATTGAGGGAAGAGTGTATGGTTAGGGTTAATAACATGTTCAATCTGTGTTAGGAACTATTCTGCTCGATGAATAATGTTATTGGGAACCTACAATATTTATAAGAATATGTAGGTGAAATATATGTATGAAAACAGAAATCTAAGATTTGAAGCCCTGAAGGGCATTGGGCCATTCATTGGGATACTTAGTGTTGACTTACTTTCTGCACAGATGTCTCAGATAAATCCATATACAATGGCATAGGACCTTGTACATTGGATGATTGAATGTGGAAGAGAACATCGAGTCAAAATGGGATAGTAGGTAAGATTAGGAAGATAGTTGGTAGGTTTTGGAAGGAGAGTGAGTATAGGATTTGGAAAAAAAAAACTTCTTTAGCAATAGGGTTTCTGTTAGAGGGTGAAGGTAAATGTCAGCACATATGAAGATTCAGTCACAACGATGAACTTTGGAAAATATGTAGGAAATCAGATAATAACAGAGACATTACAAAATCAGGGAAAGTATAAAGTGAGTGATAGGATTAGACATTTTGAACAGGGTTGAGTTTGACTATATAATCTTAGGAAGAAACAAATATGTAGTCACCAATAGGATTGACATTTGAGAGTATTAGGCAATGTGGACATGGATGTTTTTAGTAATCCCTGTTCACTTTCCTTTTAGGCTTTGGTACAATCATAAGTGTGACCTTTGCATTTTGTGTCCAGAATATTACTGTGATAAAATGTATATGTAGATCGTGTGACATGAGTATTTCTTCCAGCATTTCTGGGAGCAATATTTTGAAGTCCTATAAATTAGTATTGGTGGTACAAAGAGGTATACACTGTGCCTATGAATATAGAGATAGTGCATGAATAGACCACATTGTGAATAAATAATATAACTGGTCCCACTTTAAATAATAGATTGAATTGATATCTGAAAATATATAAGAAATCTTATATCAATATACCATCATTCATTCCAACCAGCAATACATCTAATGGTAATATTAGGGTTATGGTTTATCACGAAGTGTCTTTGAGTTTTGCTTCAAAAGTGATCATGGAAATCGAAAATAATGTGTTTGGAAAGAAGTCTCATGAAAAGACCCATCAAAAACATGGAGGAACACACGTGTTCTGTAGAATAATGTGATTGAAAGTGAACAAAATGCCTATAAATTTGCAAAGTTTTGGATGAAATATATTTGCTATGATGAGCATAAACTGAAGAAATAGTAATGTACCAGTGTTGAATAAAATAAATGTCAAAATGCACAACATGTCCCTTAGGAATCTACTTGCATTGATGTTAAACTGGTTCAGTTACTGTGGAAATATTAGGATTTGTATGCACCATTCACTGAAGAGAGTTTTCAGTACTAGGAAACAAATATGTATTTCAGGTGAATGAATAATTTTGAGAATACTCTTGTGAAATTTTGATTATAAATATACATACTTGAATATGAATGCGTTTAGGGAGTGTATAACAAGATATATATTTCATATTTTGAAAAATCTGGAGAGTGTGTATATACATACACAAACACACAGACATTAAAAATAGCATAATATATTCCAATTGAAATTCACCATGAAATATATGTCATCTACATATCCAAATATATTTATTTTATTGAATATAGATTTATGTATAATGTTGTTCAACAAGGAAGCTCACTCATAGATTGAATTTTCAGTTCCAACAGCGTTTAGGAGGAGTGATCTCTTACAATTTGTATCTGCCAAGTCAGTCACCTCACAAGAATGTACGTGTGGTATCAGGTAAGATTCTATAATTGCATGTAAAAATATATGTGCTGAATAGGCTACAGAGAAAAGGATGCCTTGACATTACAATCACCGAGACTAAGGCACAATTAGAGGAGAAGAGTTAGAAAATCTGTGAATAAATATCTGGAATGGAATGTGCTCAGGAGTTCACAACCTTGAAGAGGGTAGAGGAGATTTCAAAAGTAAGGGACAGGGAAAACAGTCCACAAACATGGAGCTCTGGTTCCCTAAATCCTTCTTGAGAAACTGACTCTGAGTTTGGGCACTTGAAATATATGTTGTTGTCGGGAGATTTAGCTTCCATTGTAGTGAGACAATCAAAGCTGTGTCTGCATCTATGTTACCTGGAGGACATGGTTTCTTATTTTCCACTGAATATGTGGCAGCAGTGCTGAATTCTCTTTTGTAGGTAAACTGTGGCAACTTGGGGATAAGTGTATCCACATGTGGACTGTGAGGCCATTTGGTCATCCTCCACTTTTCGTGGTGTTTCTTGCTGCTGCACTGGGATTTTGGTATTTGCTTCATGATATACAAAGAATTCAACAGTTACCCGGTGCGTGAGTGAGTTCAGTCACTTTTGTTAGGTCAGGGTCTGCAGGAGAATGCACCAACCAGGCTTATATCCCACATGACTTTCCCCCTTGACCATAGCAACCTGATTCTAAACATTGCCCTGAATCCTGTCCATATGACAAGATGCCTTTACATACAAGGGTCTGCTGGCTGCACCATGTCAGTCACAAGCCATTTGGAAGCCAATGGAAGATCCACATGGCCCCACCACAGTTGTTTTATTACACACCTGCCCACCACTGCTGTAGGCCCACTCCTCAGCAGGCTCCAACTTCCTGGTATCTCTGTTCTGAACCATTTTCATGAAAACCAGTCAATCAAAGCACTGTCTTGTAATCTCATGATCAGCCACAGGATATCCAAAGATTCTCCAGTGCCACCTGGTCATGGGAAGTTTCAAAATTTCTTGGTAATTATCTAGCCATTTTTCAAGGTTGAAGTTGGAGGCACTGTGTGTTTCATTTCATTCTGGAACTATTACATGGTTAGGAAGCTCATTTCAATAAAATCTCTGGAGAAGTCTCACAGGCAAGGCTTCCCAAACAGTGGCCAAATGATCACATGAATCCAGGCCCATTAGGATCTACATTGTGACATCCATGTGTGTTTTGACTCTCATATATGGCTGCCAAGTCTTTCAGAATAAAATCATGTGGTAACCTGGGTGAGATTCCCAGTGCTCTGTGAACAGCAACCCTGGGCCTAGATCTCATTTTCCAAGGGTGACTCTCATGTGAATCCTCCTAAAATCCCAACACCATTCATGGCAATACTTCTCTGAGGTGAGGTCCACAACTCAGTCTCTAAGGGGAATCACAACAGAGTTCAAGCCAAGGTGGACCCAGTCATCCCTTCCAACGCCCACACATGACCACAATTAAAACCAAAACACTACCACATGGCCCTCATCTTCTTCCATATGGACACTCATCATTACCTCTGGCTTGAGGTTTCCATGAGGGGCACAGCCCAAGACAGTGTCCAAAATAACCTCCATTGCCCCTCATTTGCCTAAAGTCAGGGTGGCCTGGACATTCGTCCGGGGAACCAGGAGTGAGCAAATAGGCCTGCTGTTAATATTGCTTTGCTCCTTCATTTTGAGGCCTAATGACTGTCAGGTATAGATTCTTTATGTGATTTGGATTCTGGAGAAAACCCAAGCACCTATGGGATAGCCTCTAAAGGGCTTTGAAGAACTCATTTGATCCAAAGGTTCCTATTCTCACTTGAAGGAGGTAAGGAACCTTACAGGGGAAGGCGAGAGACTTCTTCCATAATTACTGCTCTTTTGGCCAATTTAGTTTTGGATGCAAACATGGGATTTTCTTTACATCCATCATGTGCTGAGAATCTAAGCCAAAGCCTAACACAGGACCTAGAGCCTGATTCAGACATATCCCTTTCCAATGCAATTAAGCAAAGAGTCACAGGTGATCCCCATTGATTTCCATTTGAAAACTGTTTTCTTTAGGCTTCCCAAAGGGGTGGCCAGAGGCAAAAAGCTTCCTGACATTGAGGGCAACAGAACAATAGGTACCAAAGCAGTATTTCTCCACTGAGACTTTCCTGATCACACTGATATCTATGTTTTCTGAGATGCTTGCCATTCCCTTTAGCTATCCAGTACATGGCCATGTCACAGAGCTTGGTGGTGGTACACATCTTGGACACAAAACCATGAGCCTATTCTGGAAAGTGGCCAGAAATCAGAAAGAAAACAGGAACTTAGGAAGATATCAGAGGTTGCCCATCGATAATGCAAGCCACAGTCCATTCATAAATGGGAAGTATGAATCCGGGGAAGCTTTCTACTAGACAGGACACATCCATTGAAGCATTCTCTTTTCTAATGTCTACAACACCTGACACAGTGGGATACACAGACCTAGAAACACTTGCCTTTTCAAACGACTTACTAGAATCAATTAACTCCAAACCAAACAAACTGCCTTTCTTACCTATTCTCAGAACATGAGACAAAACCACAAACCCACATCCACACCCACAAATGCACCTCCTTCCCCCAAGTAGGTCTGTGACTATCCGGAGTGTCCTCTGACTGGTGGGCCATACTATGTTTCCATGAAATGGCCTGTTCTGTCTCAGATCTGTTCTCCTTGTCCAACTCTGTGATGTTGACAGGAGCCAGCGGTGAGCCACAACCTGGTTTCTCAGGAAAGGGCCCTCTTCAGAGCTTTACTCGCATTTGGCCATCCTCACATCAGTAGGTACCAAGAAAGACTGACTCTGTCCTTGGTAAATCCAAACAAGTGAGATCACTGGGACTGGGACTGGGACTGCCTCTGGGTGCCTGGCTTCCTGGACCACATGTTCAGAGATTTCGAACACCAAGGAAATGACGTGAGGTCACTTCCTTCAGGAACTGAATGAGGTCACTGCCTTGGCAAACACATTGTCCTAATAGTTGCTTCCAAAGGCCCCATTAGATGGAGGCTGCCCCTAGTTCCTGTGACACTTTCACAAGTTAGAATGGTATATCATCCATAGGCACTCCAGAACAGCTCTCCACACTGGCCTGTTTTGGTCCATCTTCTCTACACTAAGAAGAGAGAGGCAGATTCAGACACATCCCTTCATCCTGACCAGGTCGTTGGCCATGGAAGGTGACTCTTACTCTCTCAGGTCTTTCATAGCTGCCTACATCTTCTACAGGGATCATTTCTGCATGGACGTTTGAGGTTCTCAGCAGGTGGAAGATCCCCTAAATTCCTGTATTGTAAGACCAACTCTTTCCCTGCTCTTCTGTAAAGTTAGATTGAGGGAACAGTGTATGGTTAGGGTTAATAACATGTTCGATTTGGGTTAGGAATTGTTCTGCTGTATGAATAATGTTATTGGGAACCTGCGATATTTATAAGACTATAGAGGTGAAATATAAGTATGAAAACAGAAATCTAGGAACGATTGGAAGCCCAGAAGGTCATTGGGCACTTGATTGGTATACATAGCTTTGAATTACATTCTGCACAGATGTTTCAGTTAAATAGATAATCATGGTAATAGGACCTTGTACATTGGATCATTGAATATAGAAGAGAACATCCACTCAAACTGGGATAGTTGGTAGGATAAGGAAGATAGTTGGTAGGTTTCAAAAGAAGACTGAGTAAAGCATTTGGACCAAAAGTTCTTTAGCAATAGGGATTCAGTGAGAGAGTGAATGTCAATGTCAGCACATGTGAAGAGTCATTCACAATGATCAACTGGAGAAAAGGTGTAGGAAAGCATTTATCAATAGAGACATTAGGAAATCAGGCAAAGTTCAAAGTGTGTGATAGGAAAATACATTTTTAACAGGGTTGAGGTTGAATATATAATGTTAGGAAGAAACAAATATGTAGTCACCAATAGCAATGATATTTGAGAGTGTAATGGAACAAGGACATGGATGATGTTAGTAATACATGGTCACATTCAATTTAGGCTTTGGTACAATCATAAGTGTGACCCTTTTATTTTGTGTCTGGAATATTACTGAGATAAATATATATGTATATCAGGTGAGTAGAAAATTCATGATGAAATATATATCATCTACAGATCCAAAAATATTCATTTTACTTAACATGGATATATAGGTGAAATATAAGTATAAAAACAGAAATCTAAGTAAGATTTGAAGCTCAGAAGTGCATTGGGCAATTGATTGGGATACATAGCATTGAATTACGTTCTGCATACATATCTCAGATAAATCGATAAACAATGGCATATGACATTGTACCTTAGATGATTGAATGTAGAAGAGAACATCCACTCAAAAAGGGATAGTCGATAGAATCAGGAAGATAGTCAGTATGCTTTGGAAGAAGAGTGAGTATAGGATTTGGACCAAAGTTCATTAGCAATAGGGTTTCGGTTAGAGAGTGAATGTCAATGTCAGCACATTTGAAGGGTCAGTCACAATTTTGAACTGGGGAAAATATGTAGGAAAGCAGATATCAATAGAGACATTAGGAAATCAGGCAAAGTATAAAGTGAGTAAAAAAAATAGACATTTTCAACAGTTTTGAGATTGAATATATAATCTTAGGAAGAAACAAATATGTAGTCACCAATAGGATTGACATTTGAGAGCATTAGGCAACCTGGACATGGATGTTTTTAGTAATCCATGTTCAGTTCCCTTTTAGGCTTTGGTACAATCATACGTGTGACTTTTGCATTTTGTGTCCTGAATATTACTATGATAACATGCATATGTAGAATCAGTTGACATGAGTATTTCTTCCACCATTTCTGGGAGCATTATTTTGAAGACGTATAAATTAGTATTGGGTGTACAAAGAGGTGTACCCTGTGTCTATCAATATAGAGGTAATGCATGAATAGACCATACTGTGACCAAATAATATAACTGGTTCCACTTTAAATAATGGATTGAATGGATACCTTTAACTAAGTAAGAAATCTTATATTGATATACAATCATTCTTTCCCACCACTTATACATGCAATGGTAATATTAGGGTTATGGTTTATCATGACGGGTGTGTGAGTTTTGCTTCAAAAGTGATAATGGAAATCGAAAAAAATGTGTTTGGAAAAAAGTCTCATGAAAAGAGCAGTCAAGAAACATGGAGGAATACATGTGTTCTGTAGCAGGAAGTGATTGAAAGTAAAAAATTATAAATTATCTAAATTGTGGATGAAATATGCATCCTATTATGTGCATAAACTGGAGAAATAGTAATATACCAGTGTTGAATAAAAATGAACGTCAAAATACACATTATATCCCATAGGAATATTCTTGCATTGATGTTAAACTGGGTCAGTTACTGTAGAAATATCAGAGTTTTTTTTTGGTGTTATAATACAATTTATTTTAGCACTAGCATGCCACAGAAGGTAGAGGGAAGAGCAATGGATTTTCAGTTATAGCATTAATTATCTAACATTAAATGACTACTTTGGGGAGTGTAGAAATTACATAAGGCTATATAACATTTTTTTTTATTTAACATTCATAAAACCTTGGAATTATGGTAATATTTCTAGTTTTTCATTTTTTATTTTTTCAGTTTGTGATAGACCTTCATTTTATTTATTTGTATCTGGTGCTGAGAATATAACCCAGTGCCTCACAAATGGTAGACAAGCATGATACCACTGAGCCACAAACCCAGCCCCTCCACTTTTATCTTATCATCAAACACTCCTCTCCCTCTTCTTTTCTCACTTTCTTCCTCATTTTCTTCCTTCTTTCTCTTCCTTTTTCATTATCCCTCCATATGTATTTTTCTCTCATGTCATTACAAACAGTAGTATGCTATGAAATTTACATTTAAGACAGTTTTTTATAGTCATTCTTTTTTCTTGAGAAAATTTAAAAATTATAATCACCTGATAGATATATTACAATACATTAATTATACATATTATCTATATTCATGCATATGTATTACATATGTTATATATATATATATATGTATATATATGTATATATATATATATATATATATATATATATATATATATATATATATTTGAAAGTACTTTGATTAGCCTGTTTGAAATAATATAGACAAAATCTTTCTTAATTCTCAAGTCTTCCAGAATTAACATCTTACAGTGAAAATCAAATAAACATATTTAAGTAAAAGGGTATCATTCTTATTTATCAATACTGTGTCCATTATATTACTGTGATAAAATGTATATGTACATCAGGTGACATGAGTATTTCTTCCACCATTTTGGGGAGCAAAATTTTGAAAACTTATAAATTAGTACTGAGGATACAAATTGTTGTAACCTGTGTTGATGAATCTAGAGATGATGCATGAATAGACAATATTGTGAATAAATTATATAACTATTTCCAACTTTAAATAATGGATTGAATTGATATCTGAAAATATATAGCAAATCTTATATTGATATACATACATTCATTCCAACCAGTTATATATCTAATGGTAATATTAGGGTTACGGTTTATCATGAAGAGTGTGAGTTTTGCTTCAAAAATGATTATGGAATCGAAAATAATGTGTTTAGAAAGAAGTCTAGTGAATAGACCATAAAGAAACATGGAGTAATATATGTGTTCTCAAGGAGAAAGTGATTGAAATTGAGCCAAATGTCTATAAATTTGTGTACTTGTGGATGTAAGATATATCCTATGATTTCCATAAACTGAAGAAATAGTAATGTGCCAGTGTTGAATAAAATTGTACTTCAAAATACACATCATGTCCCATAGGAATCTACTTGCATTGATGTTAAACTGGGTCAGTTACTGTAGAAATATTAGGATTTGTAAGCACCATTCATTGAAGTTAGTTTTCAGTACTAGGAAAGAAATATGTATTTCAGGTGGTTGAATATTTCTGAGAATAATCTTGTGAAAAGTTGATAATAAATCCACATACAGGAACATGAATGAATTTAGGGAGTGTTTAATAATACACATATGTTTCTTGTTTTGAGAAAAAAAAAAAATATATATATATATATATATATATATATATATATATATATATATATATATCTCATGGAGAAATATTACAAAGAAAATTTGACAAGATTTATAACACATACCCTTGATTAAGCAGAAGGCAAATCAAAGTATACACCATGCCTCCTATGGAAGGCCTGTATTTCTTTTCGGTTAGGTTTCTTTTTATCCATCATATTAGGATTAGTTTTCAGATTCTAGTCGGGTATGTGTTAGTGTCAGGGATCAGTATTTAAAATGGAAAATAGGAAAATGAATCTAATGTGTATGCAAGTATGTGCTACACAAAAATCTTGCCACTCTCATCCAGAACAATTCCTTGACATTAACTTCACTCCAAGTGAGACCCAATTAGTGGTGAGGAGTTCGAAAACCTGTGATTACATATGTGGAACTGAAAATGCTCAGGAGTTCACAACATTCGATGTGTTAGAACAGTTTCCAAAAGTAAGGGAGAGGTTAAAAACTGCACAAACATGGAGCTCTGCTGGCCTAAAGACTTCTTGAGAAACTTCCTCTGAGGTTGGGCATATGAAATATATGTAGTTGTCAGAAGATTTAGCTTCTTTTGTAGTGACACCATCAAATCTGGATCTGCATCTATGTGACATGGAGAAAATGGTTCCTTATTTTCTAATGAACATGAGGAAGGAGTTCTGAATTCTCCCTTTGTAGGTAAACTGTGGTCACTGGTAGTTAAGTGTCTCCCCTTGTGGTCTGTGAAACCATTTGGTCATCATCCTCCATTTTTGTGGTGTTTCTTACTGTGGCACTGGGAGTTTGGTATTGGCTTATTGAAATACAAGTAGTTCAACAAGGACACAGTGCTGGAGGGAGTTCTGTCACGTGTGGTTGGTCAGGGTCTCCAGAAGAATGTTCAAAACAGGGGTCTATACCACATAGCTTTCCCCCTTGACTATAGCAACCGGATTCTGAACATTGCCCTCAAACCTCTCAATATAACAAGATGCCTATACATATAAGGATCTGTGGCCTGCACCATGTCAGTCACAAGTCTTTTGAAGCCAATGGCAGATCCACGTGGTAAAACCACAGGTATTTATTCAGAAACCTATAGTCCACTGCTCTACACCCACTACTCAGGAGGCTCCAACTCACTAGCATCTCTGTTCTACAACATTTTCATGAAACCCAGTCAATCAAGGCACTGTCTGGTACACTCATGATCAGCAATAGAACATCCAAAGGTTCTCCAGGGCCACCTGGTCATTAAAATTTCAAAAAAATTCATCGTATTTATCTAGCCATTTTTCAAGGATGAAGTTGGAGGCACTGTGGGTATCAATTCATTCAGGAACCATTACATGGTGAGGAAGCTGATTTCAATGAAAGCTCTGCAGAACTCTTTAAGGCAAGGCTTCCCAAAGAGTGGCCAAAAGGTCACATGAAGCCAGGCCCATTGAGGTCTTGAATGTGAGGTTCATGTGTGTTTTGACTCTCAACTATGGCTGCCAAGTCTTTCACAAAAAAAATAATGTGATATCCTGGCTGAGATTCTCAGTGCTCTGTGGAAAGCCATCTTGGGCCTATATCTCAGTTTCCAAGGGCGATGCTCATGCGTGGCCTCCTGTTTTCCCAACACAATTCATGGCAATACTTTTCTGAGGTCAGTTCCAGAACTCAGTCTCTAAGAGGAATCACAGCAGAGTTCAAGCCCATGTGGACCCAGTCATCTCTTTCAACCGCCACACAAATGACCACAATTAAAACCACAAGACTCCTACATGGCACTCATCTTATTCCATAAAGACACTCATCATAACATCTGGCTGGAGGTTGCCATGAGGGGCACAGCCAAAAACAGTGTCCAAAATAAGCTCCCTTGCCCCTCATTTGCCTAAAGTCAGGGTGGCTTTGACACCCTTTTTGTGAACCAGAAGTAATCTGTAAGTGTAAAAGAAATTGAAATTAATGTGTAAAATTTAAAGTTTAAAAGACTGGGTGTTGCAAAGTTTCTAAGCTGCAAGGTCTGAGTTAAAATGTAAAGGACCAGGTATTGTTACGTTCCTATGCTATACACCAAACCTGAAATTCCTGTAGCTTGTAGGACAATTCCCGGACTGCCCAGTAAATTTTCCCCTGACTGCCTGATTGTTTAATAACCTAGTACCCTTTGTGGCCTGGCACATAGGCATCACAGGGCCTAAACCAATCAGTTTCAATGTGTACCCCACTTTAGAACTGACCTATCACTCCTGCCAGACCTGTTCCCACCAAAGAATGAGCTAATCATCTTTGGAATTGTTGTTTGATTTTCCCGTGGTGTATGATGATTTTTTAAAAGAGACTGTGATGTATGTAAAGTCCCGCCCTCCCCAAAAAGTGTACTTAAGCACTGCTCAACTCCTGCTTGTGGCTCTGGGCTGCTCTCCCTTCTTGAGTGAGCACGGAGCCCCAGCATGATGGATTGGAACTCAATAAATGCTTTTTGCTGTTGCATGATCCGCGGTCTCTTGGTGGTCTCTTCCTCCGACATTTGCTGAACCCTTAATTTTGGTGAGTTGGCCGGGAATCGTGCAGCACCGAACAAGGAGATCCCAACGGACCCCTCTGAGGGTAAGAAAGGCGCCTCTTTCCATTTTTTCTTGTGATCGCTCAGAGCTTTTTGTTCAGGTTTGTTTTTTCGGTTTTCAGTTTGGGTTGGCAGAGTGGCTGCCAGCAGAGCGTGTAAGTTCCCCCTGGCAGTGGTGGACAAACGTGTCCTAAAGCCACCGGCCACGTTCTTGCAAGGGACACCTTGAAGGACTCGGGGAGGGACAGATGTGATCTCCTTAGGTGAGGAGATATGGAATTTCCCTCATTAGGTGAGGAGGGACAGATGAGCCCTCATTAAGTGACTCTGTTGCAAACCCATCAGGTCTTGCTGGCTACTTTTTTCTCTCAGGTTGAATTCACTGTCTGTCTTTGGGGTGTAACTCATCAGGTTATGCCAGTTATTGGGTTCTAATCTTTACTTCTGAACTCGTGTTAAACGTTAACTGTGTGCCCGTGTTTGTGTTACGTTTGTTTTGTCCTTGTCTCTGTTTGAGTAACTCTCATTATGGGACAAAGCCATTCCATGCCTCTGTCCCTGAAGCCTTTCCTGGTCGCTGCCTCCAATCTGACCCCTTTGCCCACAATCCTATAACTCAAACCTTCTGCTCCTCCCCCTCTTCCCTCCATTCTCCCTGAGTCACACGATTGTTGATCTTGGGGTTGTGAACAAACGGGAGCTGCATGATGGTCTTTGTGTGTCTTTTTGTCTGTGTTTCTGTTAAATGTGATGGCATTGTTTGGACCGATGCAGAGTCCCGAGTTCCAACCTGCCTTAGATGTGTGGAAATAACTTTAGCTAAAATTTAACCTAAAGCTTCTTCTGTGAGGGACCAAAAGTCAATAGAACCACCAGCTTTTCTGTTCTCACCTTTTACACCTCTCTTAGCTGTGTTTTAAAAAACTTTGATAAACTTTTCTTCTCTTTGTTAAGCGAGATTAGGGAAGCAGTGATTTCTTTTCTTCCCATAGTTGGCTTGAGCACGCCCACTGCAGAAGGAAATGCCTGGGTTCTAAGAACATTGATATCTCGCTTAAACTTTTCTCAAAACCCTATCCTCATTATTAAATTGTTATTAATTGGCTTTGGGGATGGGAACCAAACCTTCAGTCATAAATTTTGACACACCAGTGGGGACTTTCAATGAACCACACTCTGCCCTCTTGGGGAAGCCTAGCACTCAAAACAATTGCAAGCAGAGGATGAATTTTTTGGAAGCTGACTACTGAAAAGGTGGGAGATATAGAATATGCCTGGTGCCTGGGGTCAAACCACCAGAAGGACTAATCCTGTAAGTAAATAGTGAGGCTAAGGGACTCCCAGCAGGTGCCAGAGCCATTTTGCTGTGGGGAACTCCCTTATTCCTTACCTGCACTTTAAGGATTGCTCCACCTCTGTTTACTTAACAAAAGGGACCATGAATGCAGTAATATGTTGATATTTTAGATTGTTTCTTGGGGATGATCTTGGCTGAAATTGTATTTAAAAGATGATATTTTTAATTGTAACAATCTGGTATCTGAATGGGTTTCTAAAGCATTGCATTATCTTACAGATAAAAGTTGGGTTTAAACAAGAGTTTAGTTTGATTTAAGATAGCTGATGCTAGAAAACTTAAATACTTCGGATAAAAAAATAATTAAAGAGTTTTAATTTTGAACTAGGTAGCCTGAGAAAATTTCACTAGATATACCAGTGCATTAACTTGGGCAAAGATAATAAATTATGATATGATATCTGTTCCCTTCAATGTGTAAGATTTTTTTAAAAACGTGCTAAATTAAAACGTTGGTCTGGCTTAGTGAAATGACATTAATTAGCAACAGTCTTGGAAATTTTTAAAGCTTAATTTGGGATACAAATGGTAGTCTGTGGTTGTTTTTAAAATTTTTTTCAAGAAATTTAATGTAGCTTACTACTACTTTAGAAACTTCAGAACAAAGAAAGTGGCTTAATGATCCTAGAGAAACTTCTTATGATGGTGGCTTTAATATTATCAAAAAATGATCATATTTTCAGTTTTTTGTGGTGAGGCTAAGGGACTCAAGATTTTCTAGTGTAGAAAAACATAAAGATATAAAATTTTGAGAATTACATCTTAAACTTGCCTCATAATTTTCAACATTCAAACCTGGAAATTATGACTTATAGCTAAAATGCCTTAGGCATGAGGTTTCTGCTCAGAACTCCAGCCTTTACAGTTTTCAAGTCCTCAGCCAGGACTTAAGTTGATATGCAAATAAAAGAATCCTGCAGCACTCAGCAGGAGACAGATAAAAATGAGTAAAAGTGTCTTTTTACCTGAACTCAAACTAGATCCAAACAAAAAGTACATTATATGGTATTTACTAATTACTGGCCAGTCATCTTTTTTGGCACTCTTGCTTTTTCTTAGATTCTGTATTTTTTATTTTTTGAGCTCATGATCTTGATCCTGCAGATGGGTTAATGTTTTCTGATCAGTTCTATTTTTGATCAACTGTGGAGTTTTTGAACATTGCAATGGATATTTCACCTGAAAAAGCTACAAGGCCTTCACTATTGTGTTATGTGTTACACTTGTGTTACGTGTTGTATGTTGGTATGTCTGTATGTGTGTATGTCCATATATCATGCAGTGATATGACAATTGACAGATGAGGAGCGCTCATAAAATATTTAAAAATTGATATAAATATCTTGGATTCACGTGATTCAAATGGTTCAATTCAAATTGGGTAAACAGATAAAAATAAAGATGTCTTTAGAATTAGGCCTATAAGTTTTCTAGGTGTACAAACAGGCCCTAATAAAACGTTGATGTCTACAAAATAATCTGCTTAAATTCAGAAATTTATAAGTATTGTTTCAAAATGTGAACAGAAAGAGGTTCACAGATGGAAAAGAGAAACTAAAAGTTTCTAGATATAGATTTAATAGAGGGAAAATGTGTTTCTCGATAAGAGAGTCTATATGATTAAGTAATTAAAATGGTTTAAGTAAATAATAAAAAGGTTTGTGTAAGTTGGTTATATGTGTAAGTTTTGAGCAAGTAATCTTAAAAAATTAAACAGCTGGTTAAACAATACTGTTTTTATAAAATTATGCCAGGTTATTTCTTTAAAAAGCTAAACTTGGTTAATACAAAAACATCAATGTAATTGTGGTGTTAATGTGTTCATATCTTCCAGGTATACAAGTGTGTAAGGTAGAAGCTTCAAAAGAGCATTGTATCATGCTGGTGTTCTAAGGTTGTATGGTAATTCTAGGCTTAAAATAAAAACATGTTGGAGATTTATGTGTATCATTTGTGTTGTATAATTGGACTTGTTATCAAAAAGATATGTACAGTTACATGTTACTTTTTACACTTAGATACAATTTAAAAGTATTTTTAAGTTAAGTAGAGCCTAATCTCTGTGAAGGTTTTATTGTAAAACACAAAGGCAATGCCCATTCATTTCCATGTGAAAACTGTTTTCTTCAGGCTTCAGGAAGGAGTAGCCTGAGGAAAAGACATTCCTGATATTCAGGGCAACATAACAATAGGTAATCAAAAGGCCCAAAGCAGGGTTTCTCCACTGAGACTTTACTGGTCACACTGATATCAGAGTTTTCTGAGATGCTTGCCATTCCCTTCAGCTATCCAGTACATGGCCATGTCACAGAGCTTGGAAGTGGTACATATCTTGTACACAAAACCATGAGCCTATTTTGGAGAGTGGCCAGAATTCAGGAAGGATACAGGAACGTAAGAAAATAGTAGGTGTTGCCCAATGATAAGGCAAGCCACAGTCCATTTATAAAATGGGCAGGATGAATGCTTGGAAGTTTTCTCTTTGACAGAACACACCCATTGAGGCATTCTCTTTTCTAATGTCTACAACCATGGACACAGTGGGATACACAGACATAGAAACACTCGCCTTGTCAAAGGACTAACTAGAAACAGTTCACTCCAAACCAAACAAACCCCCTTTCTTAACTATTCTCAGAACATGAGAAAAAACCACAATCCCACTCAAACACCCACAAAGTCACCTCCTTCCCCCAAGTAGGTCTGAAACTATCCAGAGTGTCCTCTGACTGGAGGGCCATACTATGTTCCCCAGAAATGGCCAGTCCTGTCTCAGATCTGGTCTCCTGGGTCAACTCTGTGAAGTGGTCAGGAGACAGCAGTGAGCCTCTACCTTCTTTCTCCGGAAGGGCCCGTCTTCAGAACTTTTCTGGAATTTGGCCATCCTCACATCACTAGGTACCACAAAAGACTGACTCTGTCCTTGGTAAATCCAAACAAGTGAGACCACTGTGACTGGAGCTTGGACTGGGTCTGGATTCCTGGCTTCCTGGTACCCATATTCGGAGAGTTCCATCAACAAGGATGTGAGGTGAGGTCACTTCCTTCAGGAACTGAATGTGGTCACTGCCTTTGCAACCACTTTTTCCTAAAATTTGCTTCCTAGGGTCTCATAATATGGAGGATGCCCCTACTTCCTGTGACACTTTCACAAGTTCGAATGGTATAGAAACCATAGGCACCTGGGAACAGCTCTCCACACAGGCCTAGTTTGGTCAATCTTCCCTACATTAAGAAAAGAGAGGATGATTCAGACACATGCTTTCAACCTGACCGAGTTGTTTGCCATGGAAGATGACTTTTGCTCTCTCAGGCCTTTCATAGCTGCCTGCATCTTCTCCAGGGATCATATCTGCATGGAAATTTGAGGTTGTCAACAGGTGGAAGATCCCCTACACCCCTGTATTGTAAGACCAACTCTGTCCCTGCTCTTCTGTAAAGTTGGATTGAGGGAACAGTGTATAGTTAGGATTAATAACATGTTCGATTTGTGTTAGGAATCATTCTGCTGAATGAATAATGGTATTGGGAACCTGCAATATATATAAGAATATACAGGTAAAATATAATTATGAAAACTGAAATCTAGGTAAGATTTGAAGACCAGAAAGGCATTGGGCCCGTGATTGGGATACTTAGCTTTGAAGTATGTTCTGCACAGATGTCTCAGATAAATCAATATACAATGGTATAGGACCTTGTACCTTGGATGATTGATTGTTGAAGAGATCATCCAGTCAAAAAGGGATAGTCGTAGGATTAGGTAAATAGTCGGTAGGTTTAGAAAAAAGAGTGAGTATAGTATTTGGACAAAAAGTTCTTTAGCAATAGGGTTTCGGATAAAGAGTGAATGTAAATGTCAGCACATGTGAAGAATCAGTCACTATGATGAACTGGGGAAAATATGTAGGAAAAGAGATATCAATAGAGACATTAGGAAATTAGACAAAATATAAAGTGAGTGATAGGATTAGACATTTTCAACATGGTTGACGTTGAATATATAATCTTGGGAAGAAACAAATATGTACTCACCAATAGGATTGACATTTGAGAGAATTAGGCATCCAAGACATGGATGTTTTTAGTAATCCATGTTCACTTTCCATTTAGGCTTTGGGACAATCCTAAGTGTGACCTTTGCATTTTGTGTCCAGAATATTACTGTGATAAAATGTATATGTAGATCAGTTGACATGAGTATTTCTTCCACCATTTCTGGGAGCAAAATTTTGAAGATATACAAATTATTATTGGGGGTACACAGAGGTGTACCCTGTGTCTATCAACATAGAGATAATGCATAAATAGACCATACTGTGATTAAATAATATAACTGGTTCCACTTTAAATAATGGATTGAATTGATATTTGAAAGTATGCAAGAAATCTTATATCGATATGCAATCATTCATTCCCACCAGTTTTACATCTAATGGTAATATTAGGGTTATGGTTTATCATGACGGGTGTGTGAGTTTTGCTTCAAAAATGATAATGGAAATCAAAAATAATGTCTTTGGAAAAAGTCTCATGAAAGGAGCAGTCAAGAAACGTGGAGGAATACATGTGTTCTGAAGCAGGAAGTGATTGAAAGTAAAACAAATGCGTATAAATTTGCTAAATTGTGAATGAAATATACATATTATGATGTGCATAAACTGGAGAAATAGTAATGTACCAGTGTTGAATAAAAATGAACGTCAAAATACAATTATATCCCATGGGAATCTTCTTGCATTTATGTTAAACTGGGTCAGTTACTGTAGAAATATTAGAATTTTTTGGTATTATAATACAATTTATTTAAGCACTAGCATGCCACAGAATGTCGAGGAAAGAGCAATGGATTTTTAGTTATCGCACTAGTAATCTATCATTAATTGACTATTTTTGGGAGTCTAGAAATTACATAAGGCTATGCAACAATTTTTTTATTTAGCATTCATAAAAACTTGGAATTTTGGTAATATTTCTACTTTTATTTTAATTTTTTCAGTTGTTGATTGACCTCATTTTATTTATTTATATGTTGTGATGAGAATATAACCCAGTGCCTCACACATGCTAGCCAAGCATGTTACCACTGAGCCAGACACCCAGACCCTCCACTTGTATCTTATAATCAAACACTCCTCTCCCTCTTCTTTACTCACTTTCTTCCTCATTTTCCCCCTTCTCTCTCTTCCTTTTTCATTTTCCCTCCATAGGAGTTTTTCTCTCATGTCATGACAAACAGTAATATGCTATGAAATTTACATTTAAGAATGTTTTTTATAGTCATTCTTTTTTGTTGAAGAAAAAAGAAAATTTAATAATTATAATAACCTATAGATATATTACAATACATTTATTATACATATGTATCTATATTCATGCATATGTATTACATATGTTATATATATACATATATATTTAAAAGTACTTTGATTAGCCAGTTAGAAATAATATAGACCAAGTCTTTCTTAATTTTCAAGTCTTCCAGAATTAACATCTTACAGTGAAAATCAAATAAACATATTTAAGTAAACAGGTATCATTCTTATTTATCAATACTTATCATTTAAGTTTTTATATTACATTAAGCTGTAATATGGCATATTAACTCTTATGAATTAGAGAAATTTCATTTGAACAACCTATTATTTAAGGACCATATGCACTGACATTTTAAATGGCTTTCTCGTGATTTTAATTTCTATCAATTGCATATTTATTGCCAAATACTTATATTATTAATTTTCATATTCATGATTGATATAAAGTCAATTATTTAATTCTTCTTGTAAGTAGTTACTTATTACAGTAGGGACAGTATTAATAATTCTACATCTTTTTAAGAAAAATGGTACAAAGATATTTTCATGCAAAATTAAGAATAATCGCATGCTCTAAATGTTTGATTGTTGATACATATAATAAAGAGATTTTGATGAGTTTCTTCCCCAGTAAAACATAAAATGCAAAGATGTAGTTGGGTATGTATTTCCAAATAAAGATAAGGAAAAATACACATTATCAGCTAGAAACTATCAAATAAAAGATGAAAAGAACAATCCAACACATTGTACGAACTTGTCAGAAGAGGTAGCCTAAGACTAGACCTGGTCCATGACAAAATATTCACGAAAAAAATGAAATATGAAAAATATAGGAAATGATATGAATTTTTCATGAAGGTAAGTGGCTTATCCTTTAATCTCAATATATGTTCATTTTTAAAAGCCAGTTTTCTGGTAAAATAAATTTGTGATATTTACAACTACACAAAACAAACTTTCTGCTTATCAAAATGAATGCATCTCAACTCTTTTTTAGCTGATTTCTTCCCACTCAATTTTAAACCTTTGTTTATTTATTTTTATTGGTTTTTCAAAACATTACAAAGCTTATGATATATCATCTTTCATACATTTGACTCAAATGGGTTATGAACTCCCAATTTTCCCCAAATACGAATTGCAGAATCACATCAGTTACACATTCACATTTTTACATAATGTCATATTAGTGACTGTTGTCCTCTGCTACCTTTATTATCCCCTACTATCCCCCCTCCCCTCCCATCCTATCTTCCCTCTCTTCCTCATCTGCTATTCTTCACTTCTATCTCTTGTTCCCGCCTTTCCCCTCACAACGTCTTATATGTAATTTTATGTAACAATGAGGGTCTACTACCATTTCCATATGCTTTCCCTTCTCTCTCCCTTTCTCTCTCCCACTCATCTTTGTTTAATATTAATCTTTTCCTCATGCTTTTCCTCACTGTTCTATTCTTAGTTACTCTCTTTTTATCAAAGAAGACATTTGCCATTTTTTTTAAGGATTGGCTAGCTTCTCTTAGCATAATCTGCTTTAATGCCATCCATTTCCCTGCAAATTCTATGATTTTGTCATTTTTTAGTGCTGCATCCATCGTGTATAGATGCCACATTTTTTTTATCCATTCATCTATTGAATTGCATCTAGGTTGGTTCCACAGTCTAGCTATTGTGAATTGTGCCACTATGATCATTGATGTGGCAGTATCCCTTTAGTACACTCTTTTAAGATCCTCAGGGAATAGTCCGAGAAGGGCGATAGCTGGTTCAAATGGTGGATCCATTCCTAGCTTTCCCAGGAATTCCCATACTGCTTTCCATGTTGGCCTCACCAATTTGCAGTCCCACCAGCAGTGTACAAGTGTCCCCTTTTCCCCACATCCTCGTAAACACTTGTTGTTTGACTTCATAATGGCTGCCAATCATACTGGAGTGAGATGGTATCTTAGGGTGGGTTTGATTTGCATTTCTCTGACTGCTAGATGTGGTGAGCATTTTTTCATGTACTTGTTGATTGATTGTATGTCCTCCTCGGTGAAGTGTCATTTCAGGTCCTTGCCCCATTTGTTGATTAGGTTATTTGTTATCTTATTGATAGTTTTTTTTGAATTCTTTGTATATTCAGGATATTAGGGCTCTATCTGAAGTGTGAGGGGTAAAAATTTGTTCCCAGGATGTTGGCTCTCTATTTACCTCTCTTATTGTTTCTCTGGCAGAGAAAAAAAACTTTTTAGTTTAAGTAAGTCTCATTTTTTTATTCTTGTTAATAACTCTTGGGCTATGCGCGTCCTATTAAGAAATTTGGAGCCCGACCCCACAGTATGTAGATCGTAGCCAACTTTTTCTTCTATGAAATGCAGTGTCTCTGATTTTATATCTAGATCCTTGATCCATTTTGAGTTAAATTTTGTGCATGGCGAGAGAAGGGAATTCAGTTTCATTTTGTTGCATATGGATTTCCAATTTTCCCAGCACCATTTGTTGAAGATGCTACCCTTCCTCCATTGCATGCTTTTAGCCCCTTTATCAAATATAAGAAAGTTGTAATTTTGTGGATTGGTTTCTGTGTCCTCTCTTCTGTACCACTGGTCCACCTGCTTTTTTCGGTACCAGTACCATGCTGTTTTTGTTACTATTGCTTTGTAGTACAGTTTGAACTCTGGAATCGCTATACCTCCAGATTCACACTTCCTGCTTAGAGTTGCTTTTGCTATTCTGGGTCTTTTGTTTTTCCATATGAATTTCATGATTGATTTATCTACTTCTACAAGAAATGCCATTGGGAATTTGATTGGCATTGCATTAAACCTGTAGAGAACTTTGTGTAATATTGCCATTTTTATGTTGTTAGATCTGCCTATTCATGAACAGGGCACATGTTTCCATCTTCTGAGATCTTCTTCTATCTCTCTCTTTAGAGTTCTGTAGTTTTCATTATATAAATCTTTCACCTCTTTTGTTAGGTTGATTCCCAAGTATCTTATTTTATTTGAGGATATTGTGAATAGAGTGGTTTTCCTCATTTCCATTTCAGAAGTTTTGTTGCTGTTATACAGGAATGCCTTTGATTTATGCGTGTTAATTATATATCCTGCCACATTTCTGAATTCATTTATTAACTCTAGCCATTTCTTTGTAGACTTTTTGTGTCTTTTAAATATATTATCATGTCATCTGCAAATAGTGATACTTTAAATTCTTCTTTTCCTATTTTTATGCCTTTAATTTCTTTGGTCTGTTTAATTGCTCTGGCTAGTATTTCAAAACTAAATTGAATAGAAGTGGTGATAAAGGGCATCCCTGTCTTGTTCCAGATTTTAGAAGGAATGCCTTCAGTTTTTCTTCACTTAGGATGATGCTAGCCTGAGGTTTAGTATATGTAGCTTTTACAATTTTGAGGTAAGTTCCTGTTATCCCTAGTATTTATAGTGTTTTGAACATAAAGGGATGCAGAACTTTGTCAAGTGCTTTTTCTGCATCTATCGAGATGATCATATGGTTCTTGTCTTTAATTCTATTGATGTGGTGAATGTCATTTATTGATTTTCGTATATTGAACCATCCTTGCATCACGGGGATGAATCCTTCTTGATGATGGTGCACAATTATTTTGATATGCTTTTGTATTTGATTCGTCAGGATTTTATTGAGAATTTTTGCATCCAAGTTCATTAGAGATATTGGTCTGTAGTATTCTTTCTTTGAAGTGTCTTTGTCTGGTTTCGGGATCAGGGTGATGTTGGCCTCATAGAATGAATTTGGAAGAGCTCCTTCTTTTTCTATTTCTTGAAAAAGCTTGAAAAAATATTGGTTTTAATTCTTCTTTGAAGGTTTTGTAGAAATCCGCTGTATACCCATCCGGTCCAGGGCTTTTTTTTGGTTTGTAGTCTTTTGATTGCCTCTTCTATTTCTTCCTTTGTTATTGGCCTGTTTAAATTGTTTGTGTCTTCCTGACTCAATCTGGGCAGATCGTATGACTTAAGAAATTTATCAATATCTTCACAATATTCTATTTTGTTGGAATATAGTGTTTCAAAATACTTTCTAATTATCTTCTGTATTTCTGTAGTGTCTGTTGTGATATTGCCTTTTTCATCCCATATGTTAGTAATTTGAATTCTCTTTCTTCTTCTTTTCCTTAGCATGGCTAAGGGCCTGTCGATCTTATTTATTTTTTCAAAGAACCAACTTTTAGTTTTATCAATTTTTTCAACTTTTTTTTGTTTTAATTTCATTGATTTCTGCTCTAAATTTAATTATTTCTTGTCTTCTACTACATTTGCTGTTGTTTTGCTCTTCCTTTTCTAGGTTTTTGAGGTGTAGTTTAAGTTCATTTATTTGTTGTATTTTTCTTTTTTTGAGGAAAGAACTCCAAGAAATGAATTTCCCTCTTAAAACTGCTTTCATTGTGTCCCATAGATTCTGGTATGTTGTGTCTGTATTGTCATTTGTCTCTAAGAATTTTTTTTATCTCCTTCTTTATGTCTTCTGTAACCCATTGATCATTCAGTAGCATGTTGTTCATTTTCCATGTGATGTAGGATTTTTCCTTCTTTCTTTTCTCATTGATTTCCAGTTTCATTCCATTATGATCATATATGGTGCACGGTATAATCTCCATGCCTTTATATTTACTAAGAATTGCCCTATGGCATAATATATGGTGTATCTCTGAGTAGTATCCATGTGCTGCTGAGAAGAACATGTATCCACTTGATGATGGTTGATATATTCTATATATGTCGGTTAAGTCTAGGTTATTGATTGTGCTGTTGAGTTCTATAGTTTCTTTATTCAGTTTTTGTCTAGAGGATCTCTCTAATGCCGAGAGTGGTATGTTGAAGTCACCCATAATTATTGTGTTGTAGTCTATTTGACTCTTGAACTTGAGGAGAGTTTGTTTTATGAACGTTGCACCTCCATTGCTTGGTGCATACAAATTGATAATTGTTTTTTTCTTGTTGGTGGATGATTCCTTTTAACAGAATATAGTGTCATTTTTTATCCCTTTTGATTAACTTAGGTTTGAAGTTGATTTTATTCCATATGAGTATGGCAAATCCTTCTTGCTTCCGAGGGCCGTGTGAGTGTTATGATTTTTCCCAACATTTTACCTTCAGCCTGTGTATGTCTTTTCCTATCATATGAGTCTTCTGAATGCAGAATATTGTTGGATTTGTTTTTTTGATCCAGGTCACTAGCACATGTCTCTTGATTGGTGAAATTAGGCCATTAACATTTAAGGTTACAATTGAAATATGATTTGTACTTCCAGTCATGTTTATTTATTTATTATATTTTAGTTTGGATAGTTTTTACATTTTTGGTTACTTTCCTCCCGCTTTACTGAGATACTTCCCACTGTTAGTTTTGGGCACTATTTTTTAACTCTTCTTCTTGTAGTATTTTGCACAAAATGCTTTGCAGTGCTGGTTTTCTGGCTGAGAATTGTGTTAGCTTTTGTTTATCATGAAAGACTTTAATTTCATTGTCAAATCTGAAGCTTAACTTTGCTTTATATGGTATTCTTGGTTGGATTTCTTTTTTTTTTTTTTCAGCATTTGAATTACATTGTTCCAGGATCTTCTCACTTTCAACGAATGTGATGAAAAATCAGTTGTTAACCTAATTGGTATACCCCTGAATATAATCTGCCTCCTTTCTCTTGTAGCTTTTAATATTCTCTCCTTGTTGTCTGTATGTTGGCTAACTTCATAATTATATGTCTTGGAGTTGGTCTATTTTGGTTTTGAATGTTTGGGGTCCTGTAGGCTTCCAGGAATTGGCAATCCAATCCATCATTCATCTCTGGGAAGTTTTATAGAATTATTTCATTTAATATGTTGTCCATTCCTTTGGTTTGAATCTCTATGCCTTCTT
The DNA here is from genome assembly GCF_048772815.1 of Callospermophilus lateralis. Classification (NCBI taxonomy): domain Eukaryota; kingdom Metazoa; phylum Chordata; class Mammalia; order Rodentia; family Sciuridae; genus Callospermophilus; species Callospermophilus lateralis. Next base: position 233,065 of record NW_027513914.1, read on the forward strand.
CTATCCTGATGACTCTTAAATTTGTTTTTTGTTTTTTTATGACATCCCATATCTTTTGAATAAATTCCTGGTGGGATTTAAGCATCTTTTCTGTGTTTACTCAATTCTTTTCAAGTTGATAAACTTTGTCTTCATTATCTGATGTTCTGACTTCTACTTGATCTAGTCTATTTGTAATATTCTCGTTTGAGTTTTTAATTTGGTTTATATTTTCCTGCATTTCTAGGATTACTGTTTAATATTTTTTTTAAGATCTCTATCTCCTGGTAATGCTCATTCTTTGCCATTTGAATTTGTTTGTTTAATTCATTTTCAAAATATACTTTTATTGCTTGGACTTGCTGCCTCATGTCTTCTCTAATATTCCTTTCCATCTGAGTTCGGTATGCCTTGAGTTCTTTCCCTATCCCTGTTTCTGATGCTTCAAGGTCCTCCTGTAGAATTAAGTTGTCCTGCATTGTTTGTACTCCTTTTTTGCCCTTGTTTTTTCATGATGTTCACGTTACTTTCCAGCTCTATTTGATTGCTGTGTTTCTGCTTTATTCTTTAGATTTGTTTTGGTGTTGTATATCTCTGTTGTCTCTCCTTTGTGTTGGTAAACTATGCCTGCTAAAGTGGATTCCACTTGGAAGTAATTCCGAAGGCCGAGCTCCAGTGATGTCACCTCTCTGCTTTGGCGGGACCCAGGCTCCTTGCCGAGGTGTCCGAATTGGGGGGTGGGACTTGACTGTCTCTGGTTTGTTTCAGCTCTGGGTCACTGGCAGGCGGGTGGTCTTCAGCCTCCCAATTGCGCGGTTGGTCGCCAGCGGGCAGGCGGTCTCCAGCCGCCCAGTCACGCGGGCAGCAGGTGGGCTGTCGCCGTTGGGTTGGCAATCTCTAGCCACGCAGTCTCACGCTCGGTTGCCGGCGGGCGGGCATTCCTCAGCCCCCCAGTCACTCAGGCAGTGGGTGGAATGTCACGTGCGGGCCTGCGGTCTCCAGCCGCCCAGTCACAAGGGCCTGCCTTCTAGTCCTTTGGTTTCTCCTGCTTGTCCTGGTTTCTTTTTCTAGACCAGATTTCCCCTGAGTGATGCCTCTCGGCAGTTCAAACTGTACTCTGTGCCTGCCGTTTGTTGGGTGTGGAGGGTGTCTTTTGGGAACCCAGACACTCTATTGTTTTGATTTTTTCTGCTTGCCCCTCCCCCAGCACTGGCTATACACGTTTCGTTATTGCCACTGATGGTAGGGGGAGTCGAAAGTCAGGTGTCTCTAGTTTTTCTTGCGTCTTTATGCAGGCTTGCTCTGATTAACCCTCCCCCGGAAAGCCTAGGAGACATTTTATGCGAATTCCCCACTGTATGAGAGATGAGCTGAGTAACACACATCTGTTTTATTGTTGCAATCTATTGGAGAGGGGCGGTGGTTACTTCAGGTCTCAAAGATGGTGGCCGCTGGTTTCCTTGGTGGAGTTTCTCTTGTGGGGAATAGAACTATACCACTTTCTTCCCTGTCTGAATTCCCAAACTCAGCCCGGGGATCAGTGGGAGCTCAGCCGGCATGATTCCACAGAATCCGCAGCAACATTTCTCCCTGCTTCAGGTCACTTCTCGGTGGTGCCCCGCCATCTGTAACAGCAGGCCTGGCTGCATGATTCAATCAGCCCGGATCTCTGATTGCACAGTTGGCTATTGGGAACCCCGGCACTCTATTGTTTTGATTTTTTTTTTTCCGCTTGCCCCTCTCTCAGCGCTGGCTAGACAGGTTTTTTTCACCACTGATGGGAGGGGGAGTTGAAAGTCAGGTGCCTCTAGTTTTCCCCTGTCTTTATGCAGGCTCGCTCTGATAATCTCTCCCCCAGAAAGCCTAGGAGAGATTTGATGCAAATTCCCCGAAGTATGGGAAATGAGCTGAGTAACAGCACCTGTTTTATTGTTGCAATCTGTAGGGGAGTGGCTGTCGTTACTTCAGCTCACCAAGATGGTGGCCGTTGGTTTCCTTTGTGGAGTTTCTATTGTGGGGGTTAGAACTGTACCACTTCCTTCCCCATCTGAAACCCTGAACTCAGCCCAGGGCTCAGTGGGGACTCTACTGGCAGAATACCACAGAATCTGCATCAACGTTTCTCCGTGATTATTGATCGCATCTCGGTGGTGCCCTGCTGTCTGTAGCCACTGGACGGGTCGCGCGGATCAGTCAGACAGGATCTTCGGTCGCAGAGTTGGCTCATGTTTGGGACTCATTTACCGGACCTCAGTGCTAGAAATCCTTCTTCTAGGTTTCAGTGCACCCCCATTTTGCTGTAAGTTCCTAACAGGATAGTTTTTTGTCGTTCTTAGTCGTTAGTCACCTGCACAGTGGCGCGGTACAATGGGTATGATGCTCTCTATTCACGGCCCTCTTGCAATGTCAAAATATTATGATTTGTATGCACCATTCACTGAAGTTAGTTTTCAGTATTAGGAAACAAATATGTATTTCAGGTGGATGAATATTTCTGAGAATAATCTTGTGAAAAGTTCATAGTAAATCCTCATACATGAATATAAATGATTTTAGGAAGTGTATAATAAGACACATATATTTCATATTTTGAAAAATCTGGAGAGTATATATATATATATATATATATATATATATACACACACACACACACACACACACACACAAACACACACAGAGAGACATTAAAAAGTAGCAATATATATGCCAATCGAAATTCATCATTAAATATATAATATCCACTTATCCAAAAATATACATTTTACTGAAAATGGATTTATGCATAATGTTGGTCAACTAGGAAGCTCACCCATAGGTTAAATTTTCTGTTCCAACAGAGGTTAGGAGGAGTGATCTCTTGTCACAATTTTTATCTGCCATGTCAGCCACCTCAGAAGAATGTACATGTGATACCAGGTAGGATTCTATTTGTGCATATAAAAATACATGTGCTTAATAGGCTACAGAAAAGGGAGAGAGGAATTCACATATTTGTTAATTTTAAAAACACATGGAGAACTATGTCAATAAACATTAAATATATATTTTAACTCCTACACAATATAATCCAAAAGGGATGTCCAACTACATATCATGCCTTCTCTGAATTGCTGGTATTTGTATTCTGTTTGGGTTACTATTCTCCATCATATAAGGATTAGTAGTCAGAGTCTAGTAGGGTATGGGTTAGTGTCAGAGATTCAGTATTTCGAATGGAAAATAGGAAAGTAAACCCAATGTGTTTGCAAATATGTGCTACACAAAAATCTTCCCACACACATTAAGAACAATCCCTTGATATTACCCTCGCTGGAAGAAATACACAATTAGAGGATAAGAGTTAGAAAATCTGTGAATACATACCCGGAATGGAATATGCTCAGGAGTTCACAACCTTGGAGGTGGTAGATGACTTTCCAAAAATAAAAGACAAGGTAAACACTCCACAAACATGGAGCTCTGCAGGCCTAAAGACTTCTTGAGATACTGCCTCTGAGTTGGGACACTTGAAATGTATGTTGTTGTCGGTAGCTTTAGCATCCTATGTAGTGAGAGCATCAAAACTGGGTCAACATCTATGTGACCTGGAGGACATGGTATCTTATTTTCCAATGAAAATGAGGCAGCAGTGCTGAATTCTCACTTTGTAGGTAAACTGTGGCAACTGGGGGATAAGTGTCTCTTCGTGTGGACTGTGAAGCCATTTGGTCATACTCTACTTTTCGTGGTGATTCTTGCTGCTGCACTGGGAGTTTGGTATTTGCTTCATGAAATACAAGGAGTTCAACTGGGACACAGTGCTGGAGGGAGTTCTGTCACGTGTGGTGGGACAGAGTCTGCAGGAGAATGCACCAACCAGGCTTATGTCCAACATAGCTTGCCCCCTTGACCATATCAACCTGATTCTGAACATTGCCCAGAAACCTATCCATATAACAAGATGCCTGTTCATATAAGGGTCTGCTGGCTGCATCATGTCAGTCACAAGCCATTTGAAAGCCAACGGCCGATCCACATGAAACCACCAGAGATGTTTTATCTCACACCTACCCACCTTTGCTTTAGGCCCACTACTCAGCAGGTTCCAACTTACTGGCATCTCTGTTCTACACAATTTTTTTGTGAAACCCAGTCAATCAAGGCACTTTCTGGTACACTCATGATCAGCAACAGGATCTCCAATGGTTTTCCAGTGCCACCTGGTCATGGGAATTTCAAAAATTTCATGGTATTTATCGAGCCCATTTTTCAAGGATGAAGTTGTAGGCACTGAGGGTTTCATTTAATTCAGTAACCATTAAATGGTGAGGAAGCCCATTTCAATGAACGCTCTGGATAACTCTCACAGGCAAGGCTTCCCAAAGTGTTTCCAAATGGTCACATGAAGCCAGGCCCATTGAGGTCTACAATGTAAAATCCTTGCCTGTTTTGCCTCTCAACTATGGCTGCTAATTCTTTCAGAAAAAAATTATGTGATAACCTGGCTGAGATTCCCTGTGCTCTGTGGAAAGCCTTCCTGGGCACAGATCTCAATTTCCAAGGGTGACTCTCATGCATGGCCTTCTAAAATCCCAACAAAACTCATGGCAATACTTCTCTGAGATCAGTTCCAGAACTCAGTCTCTAAGGGGAATCACACCAGAGTCCAAGACCAGGTGGAGCCAGTCATATTTTTCAACAACCACACAAATAACCACAATTAAAACCAGAACACTTCCACATGGCCATCATCTTCTTCCATATAGACACTCATTTTAACCTCTGGATGGAGGTTTCCATGAGGGTCACAGCCCAAGACAGTGTCCAAAATAAGCTCCCTTGCCCCTCATTTGCTTAAAGTTGGGGTGGCCTGAACACCTTTCTGTGAACCATGACTGATCAAATAGGCCTGTCGTTAATACTGCTCTGCTTCTCCAATTTGAGGACTACTGACTGTGGGGTTTAGAATCTTCATGTGAATTGGAATCATTGGAATCACCTAAGGGCTAGCCTCTGAAGGGCTTTGAAGAACTCATTTGACCCAAAGGCACCCTATTCTCACTTGATAGAGGTCAGGAACCTTACAGAGGTAGGGAGAGACTTCATCCACAAGGACTGCTCTTTTGGCCATTTTGGTTTTGGATGAACACGTGGGATGTATAAGGTGCTGAGTATCTAACCACAGCCTCACACAGGGCCAAGAGGCTGTTTCAGAAACATCCATTTCCAATGAAATTAAGCAAAGAGCCACAGGTGATGCCCATTCATTTCCATTTGAAAACTGTTTTCTTCAGGCTTCACAAATGAGTGTCCTGAGGTAAAAACCTTCCTGAAATTCAGGGCAGCAGAACAATAGGTAAGCAAAAGCCCGAAAGAAGGGTTTCTCCACTGAGACTTTCCTGGTCCCACTGATATCTGAGTTTTCTTAGATGCTCGCCATTCCCTTCAGCTATCCAGTACATCACCATATCACAGAGCTTGGAGGTGGTACATATCTTGGACACAAAACCATGAGGCTATTCTGGAGAGTTTCCAGAATTCAGGAAGAAAACAGAAACTTAGTAAGAGAGCAGAAGTTGCCCTTCAATAAGACAAGCTGCAGTCCATTTGTAAATTGGGCAGGTTGAATGTTTGGAAGCTTTCTACTAGACAGGACACATCCATTGATGCATTCTCTTTTCTAATGTCTACAACCACGGACAGAGTGGGATGCACAGACATAGAAGCACTCGCCTTGTCAAACGACTTACTGGAAACAGTCCACACCAATCCAAACAAAGAGCCTTTCCTTCCTATTCTCAGAACATGAGACAAAACCACAAACCCACACACACACACTCAAAGGCACCTCCTTTGCTCAAGTAAGTCTGTGACTATCCAGAGTGTCCTCGGAATGGTGGGCCATTGTATGTTCCCCCAAAATGGCCTGTCCTGTATCAGATCTAGTCTCCTTGGCCAGCACTTTGAAGTTTTTAGGAGCCATGGGTGAGCCACTACCTGATTTCCCAGGAAAAGCTCCTCTTCAGAGCTTTCCTGTCATTTGGCCATCGTCACATCAGTAGGTACTAAGAAAGACTGACTCTGTTCTTGATAAATCAAAACAAGTGAGACCACTGGGACTGGGACTGTGACTGGCTCTTGGTGCCTGTCTTCCAGGATCAAATGTCCAGAGAGTTCCATCACCAAGGCAGTGAGGTGAGGTCATTTCCTTCAGGAACTGAATGAGTTCACTGACTTTGCAACCACTTTGTCCTAAAAGTTACATCTAAAAGTCCCATGAGATGGAGGCTGTCCCTACTTCCTGTCACACTTTCACAGTTAGAATGGTATACCAACCATAGGTACCTGGGAACAGCTCTCCACACAGGCCTGGTTTGGTCCATCTTCTCTACATTAAGAAGGTAGAGGCTGATTGAGACACATCCCTTCATCCTGACCAGATAGTTTGCCATGGAAGATGTCTTTTGCTCTCTCAGGTCCTTCATAGCTTCCTTCATCATCTCAGGGGATCATTTCTGCATATACCTTTGATGTCCTCAGCAGGTGGAAGATCCCCTACATTCCTGTATTGTAAGACCAACTCTGTCCCTCCTCTTCTGTAAAGTTAGATTGAGGGAAAAGTGTATGTTTAGGGTTAATAACATGTTTGATATGCGTTAGGAATCATTCTGCCGGATGAATAATGGTATTGGGAGCCTGTGATATTTACAAAAATATATAGGTAAAATATAAGTATAAAAACAGAAATCTAGGTAAGATTGGAAGCCAGAAGGGAACTGGGCCCTTGAGTGGGATACTTAGGTTTGAATTATGTTCTGCACATGTGTCTCAGATTAATTGATATACAATGGCATAGGACCTTATACCTTGGATAATTGATTGTCGAAGAGAACATCGAGTCAAAAAACTATAGTCAGTAGCATTAGGAAGATAGTCAGTAGGTTTAGAAAGAAGAGTGAGTATAGGATTTGGACCAAAAGTTCTTTAGCAATAGGGTTTCGGGTAGAGAGTGAATGTAAATGTCAGCATATGTGAAGTGTCAGTCACAATGATGAACTGGGGGAAATATGTATGAAATCAGGTATCAATAAAGATATTACGAAATCAGGAAAAGTATGAAGTGAGTGATAGGATTAGACATTTTCAACATGTTTGAGGTTGAATATATAATCTTAGGAAGAAACAAATATGTAGTCACCAATTGGATTTACATTTGAGAGCATTAGGCAACCTGGACATGGTTCTTTTTAGTAATCCACGCTCCCTTGGCATTTAGGCTTTGATACAATCATGAGTGTGACCTTCGCTTTTTGTGTCCAGAATATTCCTGTGATGAAATCTATATATAGATAAGGTGACATGAGTATTTTTTCCACCATTTCTGGGAGCAATATTTTGAAGACGTATAAATTAGTATTGAAGGGACAAAGAGGAGTACACTGTATCTATGAATATAGAGATAATGCATTAATAGACAATACTGTGAATAAAAAACATAACTGGTTCCAACTTTAAATAATGGATTGAATTGAATCGTGAACATATAGAGGAAATCTTATATTGATATACAATTTTTCATTCCAACCAGTAATACATCTAATGTTAATATTAATGTTATGGTTCATCATGAAGAGTGTGTGAGTTTAGCTTCGAAATTGATTATGGAAATTGAAAATAATGTATTTGGAAAGAAGTCTCATGAAAAGATGAATCAAGTAACATGGAGGAATACGTGTGTTCTGAAGCAAGAAGTGTTTGAAAGTGAAACAAATTCCTATATATTTGTGAACTTGTGGATGAAATACATATCCTATGATGTGCAAAAACTGAAGAAATAGTAATGTACCAGTGTTGGATTAAAATGAAGGTCAATATAGACATCATGTCCCATTGGAATCTACTGGCATTGATGTTAAACTGGGTCAGTTACTGTAGAAATATTAGGATTTGTAAACACCATTGATTGAAGTTAGTTTTCAGTACTGGGAAACAAATATGTATTTCAGGTGGATGAATATTTCTGAGAATTATCTTGTGAAAAGTTGATTATAAATCATATACATGAACATGAATGAATTTACAGAGTGTGTATAAGACACATATATTTCATATTTTGAGAAATCTGGATATATATATATATATATATATATATATATATATATATATATATATTTTTTTTTTTAAATAAACACAAATATACATTAAAAAGTATCAATAAATACATGCTAATCATAATTCATCATGTAATATACATCATCCACAGATGCAAAAATATTTACTATACTGAACATGGATTTATGTATAATATTGTTCTACTGGGAAGCTCACACATAGTTTGAATTTTCAGTTCCCACAGGGTTTAGGAGGACTGATCTCTTCTCACAATTTGTATCTGCCAATTCAGCCAACTCATGAAAATGTACGTGTGATACCAGGTAGGATTCTCTATGTGCATATAAAAATACATGTGCTGAGTAGGCTACAGAGAAAGGGAGACATATTAACATAATTGTGAAGTTTAAAAACACATGGAGGACTATTTCAATTAAAAATTGAGTATATTTATAACACCTACCCTTAATCATGCAAAAGGGAAATCCAACTGTACACCATGTCTCCACTGAACTGCTTGTATTTTCATTCTGTTTGGGTATTATTCTCCATCATATTAGGATTAGTAGTCAGAGTATAGTAGTTTATGAGTTACCGTCAGGGATTCAGTATTTCAAATGGAAAATTGGAAAATGGATCAATGTGTATGCAAATTAGTGTTACACAAAAATTTTCCCACTCTCATTTAGAACAATAACTTTACATTATTTTCACCCCAAGTAAGACACAATTAGAGGAAAAGAGTTAGAAAATCTTTGAATTCATACCTGAAATGAAAACTGCTCCGGATTTCACAACCTTGGAGATGGTAGAGGAGTTTCCAAAAGTAAGGGACTATGTAAATACTCCACAAACATGAAGATTTGCCAGCCTAAAGACTCTGCAGAAACTGCCTCTAAGATGGACAGTTGAAATATATGTTGTTTTCAGGAGCTTTAGCTTTTTTTCTAGTAAGACCATCAAAGCTGTTTATGCATCTCTGTGACCTTGAGCACATGGTTTATAATTTTCCAATGAACATGAAGCAGCAGTGCTGAATTCTCTCTTTGTAGGTAAACTATGGCCACTGGGGTCTATGTGTCTCCCCATGTGGACTGTGAAGCCATTTCATCATCCTCCACTTTTTATAATGTCTCCTGCTGCACTCAGAGTTTTGTATTTGTTTCATGAAATACAAGGAGTTAAACTTGACCACAGTGCTGGAGGGAGTTCTGTCACATGTGGTGGGTCAGGGTCTGCAGGAGAATGCACCAACAGGGTTTGTATAACACATAGGTTGCCTCCGTGACCATAGCAACCTGATTCTGAACATTGCCCTTAAACCTCTCCATATAACATGATGCGTTTACATACAATGTTCTGCTGGCTGCACCATGTCAGTCACAAGCCATTTGGAAGACAATGGCAGATCCACATGACCCCACCACAGATGTTTTATCACACACTTAATCACCTCTGCTCTAGGCCCACTATTCTACAGGCTCCAAATTACTGGCATCTCTGTTCTACACCATATTCATGAAAACCAGTTAATCAAGGCACTGTCTGGTACACTCATGATCAGCAACAGGACATCCAAAGGTTCTTCAGTGCCACCTGGTAATTGGAATTTTAAAAATTTCATGGTATTTATCTAGCCAATTTTCAAGGATAAAGTTGGAGGCACTGTTTATTTCAATTCATTCAGGAATTATTCAATGTTGAGGAAGATCATTTCAATGAAGGCTCTGGAGAACTCTCGCAGGCAAGGCTTCCCAGAGCATGGCCAAAAGGTCACATGAAGCCACGCCCATTGAGGTCTACAATTGAGGTCCATGTGTGTTTTGACTATCAAATATGGCTGCCAAGTCTTTCAGAATTAAATCATGTGATATCCTGTCTGAGATTCCCAGTGCTCTGTGGAAAGCCACCGTGGGCATAGATCTCAGTTTCCAAGGGCGACTCTCATGCGTGGCCTCTTAAAATCCCCACACAATTTATGGCAATTCTTCCTTGATGTGTGTTCCAGAACTCAGTCTCTAAGGGGAATGACACCAGAGTTCAAGCCCAGGTGGATCCAGTCATCTCTTCCAACTGCCACAAGAATGACCACAATTAAAACCAAAATACACCCACATGGCCCTCATCTTCTTAAATATAGACATTCATCATAACCTCTGGCTGGAGGTTACCATGCGGAATGCATCCCAAGAGAGTGTCCAAAATAATGTTGCTTGCCCCTCATTTGCCTAAAGTCAGGGTGACATGGACACACTTCCTGTGAACCAGGAGTGATCAAATAGGCCTGCCATTAATACTGCTCTCCTTCTCCAATTTCAGGCCTACTGACTCTCAGGTATAGATTCTTTATGTGATTTGGAGTCTTGAGAAAACACAAGCACCTCTGCAGGGCTTTGAAGAACTCATTTGACCTAAAGGATTCCTATTCACACTTGATGGAGGTAAAGAACCTAACAGAGGAATGCAAGAGACTCATCCACAATGACTAATTTTTTTGCCATTTTGGTTTTGATTGCACACATGGAATCTATCTTTAGATCTATCATGTGCTGAGAATCTAAGCCACAACCTCACAGAGGCCCAAGAGGCTGATTCGGACACATCCCTTTCCAAAGCAATTAAGCAAAGAGCAACATGTTATGCCCATTTATTTCCATTTGAAAACAGTTTTCTTCAGGCTTCACAAAGGGGTGGCCTGAGGCAAAGACCTTCTTGACATTCAGGGCAACATAACCATAAGTATGCAAATAAACCAAAGCAGGGTCTCTCCACTGAGAGTTTACTGGTCACACAGTTATTTGAGTTTTCTAAGATGTTCCCATTCCCTACAGCTATCAAGTACATGGCCATGTCACAGAGCTTGGAGGTGGTACATATCTTGGACTCAAAACCATGGGCCTATTCTTGAGATTTGCCGGAATTCAGGAAGAAATCAGGAACTTAGAAAGTTAGTAGGTGTTTCCCATGCATAAGGCGAGCCACAGTCCATTCCTAAATCGGGCAGGAAGAATGCTGGGAAGCATTCTACTAGACAGGACACATCCTTGATGCATTGTCTTTTCTAATGTCTACAACCACGGACAGAGTGGGAAACACAGACATAGAAGCACTCGCCTTGTCAAACGACTTACTAGAAACAGTCCACTCCAATCCAAACAAACCGCCTTTCCTACCTATTCTCAAAACATTAGACAAAACCACAAACTCACACCCACACCCACAAAGGCACCTCCTTAACTCAAGTAGGTCTGTGAATATCCAGAGTGTCCTCTGACTGGTGGACCATACTGTATTCCCCTGAAATGGCCTGACCTGTGTCAGATCTGGTCTCCTTGGCTAACTCTGTGAAGGTGTCAGGAGCCAGAGGTGAGCCACTACCTGCTTTCTCAGAAATGGCTCCTCTTCAGAGCTTTCCTGGCATTTGGCCATCCTCACATCAGTAGTTACCAAGAAAGACTGACTCTGTCTTTGGTAAATCCAAACAAGTGTGACCACTGGGACTGGGACTGAGACTGGCTATGGGTGACTGGCTTCATGAATCCCAAGTTCAGAGATTTTAATCACAAAGGAAGTGAGGTGAGGTCACTTCCTTCAGGAACTCAATGAGGTTACTGCCTTGGCAATCACTTTGTCCTACCAGTGGCTTCCAAGTGTCACATGAGAAGGAGGCTGCCCCTACTTCCTGTTACACTTTCACAAGTTAGAATGGTATATCAATAATAGGCGCCCTGGAACAGCTACCCACACAGGCTGGGTTTGGTCCATTTTCTCTACATTAAGAAGAGAGAGGCTGATTCAGACAGAACCCTTCATCCTGACCAGGTTGTTTGCCATTGAAGATGACTTTTGCTCTCTCAGGTCCTTTATAGCTGCCTTCATTTTCTTCAGGGATCATTTATGCATGTACCTTTGAGGTTTTCATCAGGTGAAATATCTCATACATTCCTGTGTTTTAAGACTAACTCTATCCCTGCTCTTCCGTAAAGTTAGATTGATGGAACAGTGAATGGTTAAGGTTAACAACATGTTTGATTTGGGTTAGAAATCATTCTGCTGGATGAATGATGGTATTTGGAACCTAAAATGTTTAAAAGAATATAGAGGTGAAATATAATTATAAAAACAGAAATCTAGGTAAGATTCGAAGCCCAGAATGGCATTGGGACCTTGACTGGGATAATTAGCATTGAATTACTTTCTGCACAGATGTCTAAAATAAATCTATAATCAATGGCATAGGATCTTCTACCTTGGATGATTGAATGTACAAGAGAACATCCAGTCAAACAGGGATAGTCGGTAGGATTAGGAAGATAGTCGGTAGGTATAGGAAGAAGAGTGAGTATAGTATTTGGAACAAAAGTTCTTTAGCAATAGGGTTTTGGTTAGAGAGTGAATATGTTTGTCAGCACATGTGAAGAGTCAATCACAATGATGAACTTGGGAAATATGTAGGAAAGCAGATATCAATAGAGACATTACAAAATCAGGCAAACTATAGAGTGATAGGATTAGACATTTTCAAAGGGTTCAGGTTGAATATATAATCTTAGGAAGAAACACATATGTAGTCAGGAATAGGATTGACATTTGAGAGAATTAGGCAATGTGGACATGGATGTTTTTAGTAATCCATGCTCACTTTCCATTTAGGCTTTGGTACAATAATAAGTGTGACCTTTGCATTTGGTGTCCAGAATATTACTGTAATAAAATGTATATGTAGATCAGGTGAAATGAGTATTTCTTCCACCATTTCCGGGAGCAATATTGTGAAGACGAATAAATTAGTATTGGGGGTACAAAGAGGTGTACACTGTGTCTATGAATATAGAGATAATGCATAAATAGTTCATACTGGGAAACAATATAACTGGTTCCACTTAAATTATGGATTGAATTGATATCTGAAAATATATAGGAAATCTTATATTGATATACAATCATTCATTCCAAAGAGTTATACATCTAATGGTAATCTTAGAGTTATGGTTTATAATGAAGGGTGTGTGAGTTTTGTTTCAAAAGTGATTACGGAAATAGAAAATAATGTGTTTGGAAAGAAGTCTCATGAGAAGACCAGTCAAGAAACATGGAGGAATACATGTGTTCTGAAGCAGAAAGTGATTGAAAGTGAAACAAATGCCTATAAACTTCCTAACTTGTGGAATAAATATATATCCTATTATGTGCATAAACTGAAGAAATAGTAATGTAACAGTGTTGAATAAAAATGAACTTCAAAATACACATCATATTCCATAGGAATCTACTTGCATTGATGTAAAACTAGGTCAGTTACTGTAGAAGTGAAAATTGGAAAATAAATCCAATCTGGAATGGGAAATTCTCAGGAGTTCACAACTTTGGATGTGGTGGAGGAGTTTCACAAAGTAAGGGACATTGTAAAGACAACCCAAACATGGAGCTCTGCTGGCCTAAAGACTTCTTGAGTAACTGGCTTTGAGGTTGGGCACTTAAATTTATATTGTTGTCCGGAGCTATAGCTTCTTTGTAGTGAGACCATCAAAGCTGGGTGTGCATCTATGTGACCTGGAGGACATGGTATCTTATTTAATAATGAACATATGGCAGCAGTACTGAATTCCCTGTTTGTAGGTAATCTGTGGCCACTGGGGGCAAAGTGTCTCCCCATGTGGACTGTGAAGCCATTTGTTCATCCTCCATTTTCGTGGTGTTTCTTGCTGCTGCACTGGGAGTTTGGTATTTGCTTAACGAAATACAAGGAGTTCAACGGGGACAAGTGCTGGTGGCTACCCCTACTTCATGTGACACTTTTTCAAGTTAGAATGGTATATCAACCATAGGCACCCAGGAACAGCTCTCCACACAGGCCTTGTTTGGTCCTTCATATCTGCCTTCATCTTCTCCAGGGGTCATATCTGCATGGACCTTTGAGGTTCTCAGCAGGTTGAAGATCCCCTATATTCCTGTATTTTAAGACCAACTCTGTCCCGCTCTTCTGTAAAGTTAGATTGAGGGAACAGTGTATGGTTAGCATTAATAACTTGTTCAATTTGGGTTAGGAATTATTCTGAGTGATGAATAATGATATTGGGAATCTGCTATATTTATAAGAACATAGAGGTGAAATATATGTATGAAAACAGAAATCTAGGTAAGATTTGAAGCCAATAAGGGAATTGGGCCCTTGATTGGGATACTTAGCATTGAATTACCTTCAGCAGAGTTTTCTTGGATAAATCAATATACAATGGCATAAGACTTTGTACCTTGGATGATTGAATTTAGAAGGGAACATCAACTCCAAAAGGGATAGTCGGTAAGATTAGGAAGATAATCGGTAGTTTTCGGAAGAAGTGTGAGTATAGAATTTGGAAAAAAAAATCTTTAGCAACAGGGTTTCGATTAGAGATTGAATGCCAATGTCAGCACATGTGAAGAGTCAGTCACAAAGATGAACTAGGGAAAAAATGTAGGAAAGCAAATATCAAGGAAGACAATAGGAAATTAGGCAAAGTACAAAGTGAGTGTTAGGATTAGACATTTTCAACAGGATTGAGTTTGAATATATAATCTTAGGAAGAAACAAATATGTAGTCACCAAAGAATGACATTTGAGAGCATTAGGCAACATGGACATGGATGTTTTTAGTAATCCGTGTTCACTTTCCATTTAGGCTTTGTAAAATCATAAGTGTGACCTTTGCAGTTTTGTCCAGAATATTACTGTGATAAAATGTATATGTAGATCAGGTGACATGAGTATTTCTTCAACCATTTCCGGGAGTAATATTGAGAAGACGTATAAATTAGTATTGGGGGTACAAAGAGGTTTACGCTGTGTCTGTGAATATAGAGATAATGCATGAGTAGACCATACTGTGAATAAATAATATAACTGGTTCCACTTTAAATAATTCATTTAATTGATATCTGAAAATATACAGGAAATCTAATATTGATATACAATCATTCATTCCAACCAGTTATACATCTAATGGTAATATTAGGTTATGGTTTATCATTAAGGGTGTGTGAGATTTTCTTCAAAAGGATTATGGAAATCGAAAATAATGTGTTTGGAAATAAGTCTCAAAAATTCCAGTCAAGAAACCTGGATGAATACATGTGTTCTAAAGCAGGAAGGGATTTAAAGTGAACCAAATGCCTCTAAATTTGTGAACTTGTGGATGAAATATATATGCTATGATGGGCTAAACGTGAAGAAATAGTAATGTAGCAGTGTTGAATAGAAATGAAGTTCAAAATAGACATCTTGTCCCATAGTAATCTACTTGCATTGATGTTAAACTGGGTCAGTTAATGTAGAAATGTTAGGATTTGTATGAACCATTAACTGAAGTCAGATTTCAGTAATGGGAAACAAATATGTATTTCAGGTGGATGAATATTTCTGAGAATTATCTTGTGAAAAGTTGATTATAAATCATATACATGAACATGAATGAATTTACAGAGTGTGTATAAGACACATATATTTCATATTTTGAGAAATCTGGATATATATATATATATATATATATATATATATATATATATATATATATATAAATAAACACAAATATACATTAAAAAGTATCAATAAATACATGCTAATCATAATTCATCATGTAATATACATCATCCACAGATGCAAAAATATTTACTATACTGAACATGGATTTATGTATAATATTGTTCTACTGGGAAGCTCACACATAGTTTGAATTTTCAGTTCCCACAGGGTTTAGGAGGACTGATCTCTTCTCACAATTTGTATCTGCCAATTCAGCCAACTCATGAAAATGTACGTGTGATACCAGGTAGGATTCTCTATGTGCATATAAAAATACATGTGCTGAGTAGGCTACAGAGAAAGGGAGACATATTAACATAATTGTGAAGTTTAAAAACACATGGAGGACTATTTCAATTAAAAATTGAGTATATTTATAACACCTACCCTTAATCATGCAAAAGGGAAATCCAACTGTACACCATGTCTCCACTGAACTGCTTGTATTTTCATTCTGTTTGGGTATTATTCTCCATCATATTAGGATTAGTAGTCAGAGTATAGTAGTTTATGAGTTACCGTCAGGGATTCAGTATTTCAAATGGAAAATTGGAAAATGGATCAATGTGTATGCAAATTAGTGTTACACAAAAATTTTCCCACTCTCATTTAGAACAATAACTTTACATTATTTTCACCCCAAGTAAGACACAATTAGAGGAAAAGAGTTAGAAAATCTTTGAATTCATACCTGAAATGAAAACTGCTCCGGATTTCACAACCTTGGAGATGGTAGAGGAGTTTCCAAAAGTAAGGGACTATGTAAATACTCCACAAACATGAAGATTTGCCAGCCTAAAGACTCTGCAGAAACTGCCTCTAAGATGGACAGTTGAAATATATGTTGTTTTCAGGAGCTTTAGCTTTTTTTCTAGTAAGACCATCAAAGCTGTTTATGCATCTCTGTGACCTTGAGCACATGGTTTATAATTTTCCAATGAACATGAAGCAGCAGTGCTGAATTCTCTCTTTGTAGGTAAACTATGGCCACTGGGGTCTATGTGTCTCCCCATGTGGACTGTGAAGCCATTTCATCATCCTCCACTTTTTATAATGTCTCCTGCTGCACTCAGAGTTTTGTATTTGTTTCATGAAATACAAGGAGTTAAACTTGACCACAGTGCTGGAGGGAGTTCTGTCACATGTGGTGGGTCAGGGTCTGCAGGAGAATGCACCAACAGGGTTTGTATAACACATAGGTTGCCTCCGTGACCATAGCAACCTGATTCTGAACATTGCCCTTAAACCTCTCCATATAACATGATGCGTTTACATACAATGTTCTGCTGGCTGCACCATGTCAGTCACAAGCCATTTGGAAGACAATGGCAGATCCACATGACCCCACCACAGATGTTTTATCACACACTTAATCACCTCTGCTCTAGGCCCACTATTCTACAGGCTCCAAATTACTGGCATCTCTGTTCTACACCATATTCATGAAAACCAGTTAATCAAGGCACTGTCTGGTACACTCATGATCAACAACAGGACATCCAAAGGTTCTTCAGTGCCACCTGGTAATTGGAATTTTAAAAATTTCATGGTATTTATCTAGCCAATTTTCAAGGATAAAGTTGGAGGCACTGTTTATTTCAATTCATTCAGGAATTATTCAATGTTGAGGAAGATCATTTCAATGAAGGCTCTGGAGAACTCTCGCAGGCAAGGCTTCCCAGAGCATGGCCAAAAGGTCACATGAAGCCACGCCCATTGAGGTCTACAATTGAGGTCCATGTGTGTTTTGACTATCAAATATGGCTGCCAAGTCTTTCAGAATTAAATCATGTGATATCCTGTCTGAGATTCCCAGTGCTCTGTGGAAAGCCACCGTGGGCATAGATCTCAGTTTCCAAGGGCGACTCTCATGCGTGGCCTCTTAAAATCCCCACACAATTTATGGCAATTCTTCCTTGATGTGTGTTCCAGAACTCAGTCTCTAAGGGGAATGACACCAGAGTTCAAGCCCAGGTGGATCCAGTCATCTCTTCCAACTGCCACAAGAATGACCACAATTAAAACCAAAATACACCCACATGGCCCTCATCTTCTTAAATATAGACATTCATCATAACCTCTGGCTGGAGGTTACCATGCGGAATGCATCCCAAGAGAGTGTCCAAAATAATGTTGCTTGCCCCTCATTTGCCTAAAGTCAGGGTGACATGGACACACTTCCTGTGAACCAGGAGTGATCAAATAGGCCTGCCATTAATACTGCTCTCCTTCTCCAATTTCAGGCCTACTGACTCTCAGGTATAGATTCTTTATGTGATTTGGAGTCTTGAGAAAACACAAGCACCTCTGCAGGGCTTTGAAGAACTCATTTGACCTAAAGGATTCCTATTCACACTTGATGGAGGTAAAGAACCTAACAGAGGAATGCAAGAGACTCATCCACAATGACTAATTTTTTTGCCATTTTGGTTTTGATTGCACACATGGAATCTATCTTTAGATCTATCATGTGCTGAGAATCTAAGCCACAACCTCACAGAGGCCCAAGAGGCTGATTCGGACACATCCCTTTCCAAAGCAATTAAGCAAAGAGCAACATGTTATGCCCATTTATTTCCATTTGAAAACAGTTTTCTTCAGGCTTCACAAAGGGGTGGCCTGAGGCAAAGACCTTCTTGACATTCAGGGCAACATAACCATAAGTATGCAAATAAACCAAAGCAGGGTCTCTCCACTGAGAGTTTACTGGTCACACAGTTATTTGAGTTTTCTAAGATGTTCCCATTCCCTACAGCTATCAAGTACATGGCCATGTCACAGAGCTTGGAGGTGGTACATATCTTGGACTCAAAACCATGGGCCTATTCTTGAGATTTGCCGGAATTCAGGAAGAAATCAGGAACTTAGAAAGTTAGTAGGTGTTTCCCATGCATAAGGCGAGCCACAGTCCATTCCTAAATCGGGCAGGAAGAATGCTGGGAAACATTCTACTAGACAGGACACATCCTTGATGCATTGTCTTTTCTAATGTCTACAACCACGGACAGAGTGGGAAACACAGACATAGAAGCACTCGCCTTGTCAAACGACTTACTAGAAACAGTCCACTCCAATCCAAACAAACCGCCTTTCCTACCTATTCTCAAAACATTAGACAAAACCACAAACTCACACCCACACCCACAAAGGCACCTCCTTAACTCAAGTAGGTCTGTGAATATCCAGAGTGTCCTCTGACTGGTGGACCATACTGTATTCCCCTGAAATGGCCTGACCTGTGTCAGATCTGGTCTCCTTGGCTAACTCTGTGAAGGTGTCAGGAGCCAGAGGTGAGCCACTACCTGCTTTCTCAGAAATGGCTCCTCTTCAGAGCTTTCCTGGCATTTGGCCATCCTCACATCAGTAGTTACCAAGAAAGACTGACTCTGTCTTTGGTAAATCCAAACAAGTGTGACCACTGGGACTGGGACTGAGACTGGCTATGGGTGACTGGCTTCATGAATCCCAAGTTCAGAGATTTTAATCACAAAGGAAGTGAGGTGAGGTCACTTCCTTCAGGAACTCAATGAGGTTACTGCCTTGGCAATCACTTTGTCCTACCAGTGGCTTCCAAGTGTCACATGAGAAGGAGGCTGCCCCTACTTCCTGTTACACTTTCACAAGTTAGAATGGTATATCAATAATAGGCGCCCTGGAACAGCTACCCACACAGGCTGGGTTTGGTCCATTTTCTCTACATTAAGAAGAGAGAGGCTGATTCAGACAGAACCCTTCATCCTGACCAGGTTGTTTGCCATTGAAGATGACTTTTGCTCTCTCAGGTCCTTTATAGCTGCCTTCATTTTCTTCAGGGATCATTTATGCATGTACCTTTGAGGTTTTCATCAGGTGAAATATCTCATACATTCCTGTGTTTTAAGACTAACTCTATCCCTGCTCTTCCGTAAAGTTAGATTGATGGAACAGTGAATGGTTAAGGTTAACAACATGTTTGATTTGGGTTAGAAATCATTCTGCTGGATGAATGATGGTATTTGGAACCTAAAATGTTTAAAAGAATATAGAGGTGAAATATAATTATAAAAACAGAAATCTAGGTAAGATTCGAAGCCCAGAATGGCATTGGGACCTTGACTGGGATAATTAGCATTGAATTACTTTCTGCACAGATGTCTAAAATAAATCTATAATCAATGGCATAGGATCTTCTACCTTGGATGATTGAATGTACAAGAGAACATCCAGTCAAACAGGGATAGTCGGTAGGATTAGGAAGATAGTCGGTAGGTATAGGAAGAAGAGTGAGTATAGTATTTGGAACAAAAGTTCTTTAGCAATAGGGTTTTGGTTAGAGAGTGAATATGTTTGTCAGCACATGTGAAGAGTCAATCACAATGATGAACTTGGGAAATATGTAGGAAAGCAGATATCAATAGAGACATTACAAAATCAGGCAAACTATAGAGTGATAGGATTAGACATTTTCAAAGGGTTCAGGTTGAATATATAATCTTAGGAAGAAACACATATGTAGTCAGGAATAGGATTGACATTTGAGAGAATTAGGCAATGTGGACATGGATGTTTTTAGTAATCCATGCTCACTTTCCATTTAGGCTTTGGTACAATAATAAGTGTGACCTTTGCATTTGGTGTCCAGAATATTACTGTAATAAAATGTATATGTAGATCAGGTGAAATGAGTATTTCTTCCACCATTTCCGGGAGCAATATTGTGAAGACGAATAAATTAGTATTGGGGGTACAAAGAGGTGTACACTGTGTCTATGAATATAGAGATAATGCATAAATAGTTCATACTGGGAAACAATATAACTGGTTCCACTTAAATTATGGATTGAATTGATATCTGAAAATATATAGGAAATCTTATATTGATATACAATCATTCATTCCAAAGAGTTATACATCTAATGGTAATCTTAGAGTTATGGTTTATAATGAAGGGTGTGTGAGTTTTGTTTCAAAAGTGATTACGGAAATAGAAAATAATGTGTTTGGAAAGAAGTCTCATGAGAAGACCAGTCAAGAAACATGGAGGAATACATGTGTTCTGAAGCAGAAAGTGATTGAAAGTGAAACAAATGCCTATAAACTTCCTAACTTGTGGAATAAATATATATCCTATTATGTGCATAAACTGAAGAAATAGTAATGTAACAGTGTTGAATAAAAATGAACTTCAAAATACACATCATATTCCATAGGAATCTACTTGCATTGATGTAAAACTAGGTCAGTTACTGTAGAAGTGAAAATTGGAAAATAAATCCAATCTGGAATGGGAAATTCTCAGGAGTTCACAACTTTGGATGTGGTGGAGGAGTTTCACAAAGTAAGGGACATTGTAAAGACAACCCAAACATGGAGCTCTGCTGGCCTAAAGACTTCTTGAGTAACTGGCTTTGAGGTTGGGCACTTAAATTTATATTGTTGTCCGGAGCTATAGCTTCTTTGTAGTGAGACCATCAAAGCTGGGTGTGCATCTATGTGACCTGGAGGACATGGTATCTTATTTAATAATGAACATATGGCAGCAGTACTGAATTCCCTGTTTGTAGGTAATCTGTGGCCACTGGGGGCAAAGTGTCTCCCCATGTGGACTGTGAAGCCATTTGTTCATCCTCCATTTTCGTGGTGTTTCTTGCTGCTGCACTGGGAGTTTGGTATTTGCTTAACGAAATACAAGGAGTTCAACGGGGACAAGTGCTGGTGGCTACCCCTACTTCATGTGACACTTTTTCAAGTTAGAATGGTATATCAACCATAGGCACCCAGGAACAGCTCTCCACACAGGCCTTGTTTGGTCCTTCATATCTGCCTTCATCTTCTCCAGGGGTCATATCTGCATGGACCTTTGAGGTTCTCAGCAGGTTGAAGATCCCCTATATTCCTGTATTTTAAGACCAACTCTGTCCCGCTCTTCTGTAAAGTTAGATTGAGGGAACAGTGTATGGTTAGCATTAATAACTTGTTCAATTTGGGTTAGGAATTATTCTGAGTGATGAATAATGATATTGGGAATCTGCTATATTTATAAGAACATAGAGGTGAAATATATGTATGAAAACAGAATCTAGGTAAGATTTGAAGCCAATAAGGGAATTGGGCCCTTGGATTGGGATACTTAGCATTGAATTACCTTCAGCAGAGTTTTCTTGGATAAATCAATATACAATGGCATAAGACTTTGTACCTTGGATGATTGAATTTAGAAGGGAACATCAACTCCAAAAGGGATAGTCGGTAAGATTAGGAAGATAATCGGTAGTTTTCGGAAGAAGTGTGAGTATAGAATTTGGAAAAAAAAATCTTTAGCAACAGGGTTTCGATTAGAGATTGAATGCCAATGTCAGCACATGTGAAGAGTCAGTCACAAAGATGAACTAGGGAAAAAATGTAGGAAAGCAAATATCAAGGAAGACAATAGGAAATTAGGCAAAGTACAAAGTGAGTGTTAGGATTAGACATTTTCAACAGGATTGAGTTTGAATATATAATCTTAGGAAGAAACAAATATGTAGTCACCAAAGAATGACATTTGAGAGCATTAGGCAACATGGACATGGATGTTTTTAGTAATCCGTGTTCACTTTCCATTTAGGCTTTGTAAAATCATAAGTGTGACCTTTGCAGTTTTGTCCAGAATATTACTGTGATAAAATGTATATGTAGATCAGGTGACATGAGTATTTCTTCAACCATTTCCGGGAGTAATATTGAGAAGACGTATAAATTAGTATTGGGGGTACAAAGAGGTTTACGCTGTGTCTGTGAATATAGAGATAATGCATGAGTAGACCATACTGTGAATAAATAATATAAGTGGTTCCACTTTAAATAATTCATTTAATTGATATCTGAAAATATACAGGAAATCTAATATTGATATACAATCATTCATTCCAACCAGTTATACATCTAATGGTAATATTAGGTTATGGTTTATCATTAAGGGTGTGTGAGATTTTCTTCAAAAGGATTATGGAAATCGAAAATAATGTGTTTGGAAATAAGTCTCAAAAATTCCAGTCAAGAAACCTGGATGAATACATGTGTTCTAAAGCAGGAAGGGATTTAAAGTGAACCAAATGCCTCTAAATTTGTGAACTTGTGGATGAAATATATATGCTATGATGGGCTAAACGTGAAGAAATAGTAATGTAGCAGTGTTGAATAGAAATGAAGTTCAAAATAGACATCTTGTCCCATAGTAATCTACTTGCATTGATGTTAAACTGGGTCAGTTAATGTAGAAATGTTAGGATTTGTATGAACCATTAACTGAAGTCAGATTTCAGTAATGGGAAACAAATATGTATTCCAGGTGGAGGAATATTTCTGAGAATAATCTTCTGAAAAGTTGATTAGAAATCCACATACATGAACATGAATGAATTTAGGGAGTGTATATAATACACATATATTTCATATTTTAAAAAACTTGGAGAGTCACACACACACACACACACACACAAACACAGACATTAAAAGGTAGCAATATATATGCCAATCGCATTTCATCATGAAATATATATAATCCACATATCGAAAAATATTCATTTTGCTTAACATGGATTCATGTATAATGTTGTTCTACTAGGAAGCTGACATAGGTTGAATTTTCAGTTCCAACAGAGTTTAGGAGGAATGATCTCTTCTCACAATTTTTATCTTCCAAGTCAGTATCCTCAAAAGAAATTATGTGTGATACCAGGTAGGATTCTATATGTGCGTATAAAAATACATGTGCTGAATAGGCTACAGAGAAAAGGAGACAGGAAGTCACATATTTGTTACCTTTAAAAATACATGTAGAACTATTTCAATTAAAAATTGACTATTTTTATAATACCTACCCTTTGTCATGCAAAAGGCAAGACCTAGTTTACACCATGCCTCCTCTGAACTGCTTGTATTTCTATACTCTTTGGGTTATTTTTCTTCAACATATTAGGATTAATCGTCAAAGTCTAGTAGGGTATGGGTTAGTGTCAGGGATTCAGTCTTTTGAATGGAAAATAGGAAAATGAATCCAATGTGTACGCAAACATATGCTACGCAAAATTCTTCCAACTCTCATCAAGAACAATGCCTTGTCATTACCTTCGACCCTAGTAAAACACAATTAGAGGAGAAGAGTTAGAAAATCTGTGAATTCATATGTGGAATAAAATATGCTCAGTAGTTCAAAAAATTGGAGGTGTTAAAGGAGTTTCCAAAAGTAAGGGAAAGGTTAAACAGTCCACACATATGGAGCTCTGCTGGCCTAAAGACTTCTTGAGAAAGTCTCTCTGAGTTTGGGCACTTGAAATATATTTTTTTGTAAGGAGCTTTAGCTTCCTTTGTAGTGAGACCTTCAAAGATGGGTCTGCATCTATGTGACCTGGAGGAAATGGTTTCTTATTTTCCAATGAACATGAGACCACAGTGCTGAATTCTCTCTTCCTAAGTAAACTGTGGACACTGGAACCTAAGTGTCTCCCCGTTTGAACTGTCAAGCCATTTGGTCATCCTCCAATTTTCGTGGGTTTCTTGCTGCTGCACTGGGAGTTTGGTATTTGCATCACGAAATACAAGGAGTTCAACTGGAACACAGTGCTGGAGAGAGTTGTGTCACGTGTGTATGGTCAGGGTCTGCAGGAGAATGCACCATCCAATCTTCTATCTCTCATAGTTTGCCCCCGTGTCCATAGCAACCTGATTCTGAATATTTACCTGAAACCAAACCATATAACAATTTGCCTTTACATATAAGGGTCTGCTGGCTGCACCTTGTGAGTCAAAAGCCATTCTATATAAATGCCACATTTTTAATCCATTCATCTATTGAAGGGAATCTAGGTTGGTTCCACAGTCTTGCCATTGTGAATTGTGCTGCTATGAACATCGATTTATCAGTATCTCTGTAGCATGCTCTTTTTAGGTGTTTAGGGAATAGACCGAGAAGGGGAATAGGTCAAATGGTGGTTCCATTCCCAGCTTTCCAAGAAATCTCCATACTGCTTTCCAAATTGGCTGCACTAATTTGCAGTCCCACCAGCAATGTACAGGTGTGCCCTTTTCCCCACATCCTCGACAGCACATGTTGTCGTTTGACTTCATAATGGCTGCCAATCTTACTGCAGTGAGATGGTATCTTAGCGTGGGTTTGTTTTGCTTTTCTCTGACTGCTGGAGATGGTGAGCATTTTTTCATGTACTTATTGATTGATTGTATGTCCTCCTCTGAGAGGTGTCTGTTCAGGTCATTGGCCCATTTGTTGATTGGGTTATTCATTTTCTTATTGTTTAATTTTTTTGACTTCTTTGTATACTCTTGATATTAGGGCTCTATCTGAAGTGTGATTAGTAAAGATTTGTTCCAAGGATGTAGGCTCCCTATTTACCTCTCTTATTGTTTCTTTTGCTGAGAAAAATCTATTTAGTTTGCGTAAGTCCCATTTGTTGATTCTAGTGATTAACTCTTGTGCTATGGGTGTCCTATTGAGAAATTTGGAGCCCGACCCCACAGTATGTAGATTGTGGCAAAAGTTTTCTTCTACCAGATGCAGTGTCTCTGATTTGATATCAACCTCCTAGATCTATTTTGAGTTAACTCTTGTGCATGGCGAGAGGAGGGGATTCAGTTTCATTTTGTTACATATGGAATTCCAGTTTTCCCAGCACCATTTGTTGAAGATGCTATCCTTCCTCCATTGCATGCTTTTAGCCCCTTTATCAAATATAAGATAGTTGTAGTTTTGTGGATTGGTTTCTGTGTCCTCTATTCTGTACCACTGGTCCACCCACCTGTTTTGGCACCAGTACCATGCTATTTTTGTTACTATTGATCTGTAGTATAGTTTGAGGTCTGGTATCGGTATACTGCCTGATTCACACTTCCTGCTTAGAGCTGTTTTTGCTATTCTGGGTCTTTTATTTTTCCATATGAATTTCATAATTGTTTTATCTATTTCTACAAGAAATGACCTTGGGATTTTAATTGGCATTGCATTAAACCTATAGAGAACTTTTGGTAATATTGTCATTTTGATGATGTTAGTTATGCTTATCCATGAACAGGGTATATTTTTCCATCTTCTAAGATTTTCTTCTATTTCTCTCTTTAGGGTTCTGTAGTTTTCATTGTATAAGTCTTTCACCTCTTTTGTTAGGTTGACTCCCAAGTATTTTATTTATTTTTTTGAGGATATTGTGAATGGAGTGATTGTCCTCATTTCCATTTCAGAGGATTTGTCGCTGATATACAAAAATGCCTTTGATTTATGCATGGTGATTTAATATCCTGCCACTTTGCTGAATTCATTTATTACCTCTAATAGTTTCTTTGTAGACCCTTTTGGGTCTGCTAGGTATAGAATCATGTCTTTTGCAAATAGCGATAATTTGAGTTCTTCTCTTCCTATTTTTATGCCTTTAATTTCTTTAGCCTTTCTAATTGCTCTGGCCAGTGTTTCGAGAACTATGTTGAACAGAAGGGGTGAGAGAGGGCATCATTGTTTTCCTCCAGATTTTAGGGGGAATGCCTTCAATTGTTCTCCATTCAGAATGATACTAGCCTGAGGCTTAGCATAGATTGCTTTTACAATATTGAGGTATGATCCTGTTATCCCTAGTTTTTCTAGAGTTTTGAACGTAAAGTGATGCTGTACCTTGTCGAATGCTTTTTCCGCATCTCTCGAGATGATCATATGGTTCTTATTTTTAAGTCTATTGATGTGATGAATAACATTTATTGATTTCTGTATATTGTACCAGCCTTGCATCCCAGGAATGAATCCTACTTGATCATGGTGCACACTTTTTATATATATATATGATTTTGTGTCTGATTCGCCAGAATTTTTTTGAGGATTTTTGCATTTTTCCTGAAATAGCTTGAAAAGTATTGGTTTTTGTTTTTCTTTAAAAGTTTTTTAAAACTATGCTCTATACCCATCCGGTCCTGGGCTTTTCTTAGTTGGTAGTATTTTGATGGTTTCTTCTATTTCCTCAATTGATATTAGACTGTTTAGGTTGTCTATATCCTCCTGACTCAATCTGCGCACATCATATGACTTAAGAAATTTATCAATGCCTTCACTATATTCTATTTTATTGGAGTATATTAATTCAAAATAATTTCTGATTTTCTTCTGTATTTTTGAAGTGTCTCTTGTTATATTTCCTTTTTCATTTCATATGGTAGTAATTTGAGTTCTCTCTCTTCTTCTCTTTGTTAGCATGGCTAAGGGTTTGTCGATTTTATTTATTTTTTCAAAAAACCAATGTATTGTTTTGTCAATTTTTTCAATTGTTTCTTTTGTTTCGATTTCATTAATTTCTGCTCTGATTTTAATTATTTCTTGCCTTCTACTTCTTTTGCTGTTGTTTGCTCTTGTTTTTCTAAGATTTTGAGATGACGTATGAGATCATTTATTTGTTGGTTTTTTCTTTTTCTAAGGAATGAACTCCAAGCAATGAATTTTCCTCGTAGAACTGCTTTCAATGTGTCTCATAGATTCTGATATATTGTGTCTGTGTTTTCATTTACCTCTAAGAATTTTTTAATTTCCTCTTTGATGTCTTCAATAACCCATTGATCATTCAGAAACCTATTGTTCATTCTCCAAGTGATGAATGATTTTTCCTTCCTTCTTATATCATTGATTTTTAGTTTCATTCCATTATGATCAGATAAAATGCATGGTATTATCTTTACTCCTTTTTATTGTCTAAGAGTTGCCCTATGACATAATATATGATGTATTTTTGAGAAGGATCCATGTTCTGCTGAGAAAAAAGTGTAACTTCTTTATGATGGGTTGTACATTCTATATATGTCAATTAAGTCTAGGTTATTAATTGTGTTATTGAGTTCTATAGTTTTCTTATTCAACTTTTGTTTGGAAGATCTGTCCAGTGGTGAGAGAGGTGTGTTCATGTCTCTCATGATTACTGTATTGTGGTCTATTAGACTCTTGAAATTGAGAAGAGTTTGTTTGATGAACAAAGCTGCACCATTGTTTGGGGCATATATATTTATGATTGTTACGTCTTGTTGGCGTATGGTTTTCTTGAGTAGTATGTAGTGTCCTTCTTTATCCCTTTTGATTAACTTTGGCTTGAAATCTATTTTATTTGATATGAGTATGGACACTCCTGCTTGTTTCCAACGTTCATAAGAGTGATATGATTTTTCCAAGTATCACCTTGAGTCTATGTATGTCTTTTCCTGTAAAATGCGTCTCCTGTAGGCAGCATTTTGTTGGTTCTTGTTTTGTGATCCATTCTACTAGCCTGTGTCTCTTAATTGGTGAGTTTAAGCCATTAAGATTTTTGGTTATTATTTAGATATGGGTTGTTCTTCCAGCCATATTTGTTTATTTATGTTACTAAACATAGTTTGATTTCCTCTTTGATTATTTTCCCCCCTTTAATGTCCTACCTTCCACTGTTGGTTTTCATTGATATTTTCCATTTCCACTTCCTGTAATGTTTTGCCGAGGATGTTTTGAAGAGATGGTTTTCTAGCTGCAAATTCTTTTCACTTTTGTTTATTGTGGAAGGTTTTAATTTCATCTTCCATCTGAAGCTTAATTTCACTGGATACATGATTATTGGTTGGAACCCATTTTCTTACAGTGTTTGAAATATGTTATTAAAGGATCTTCTAGCTTTCAGAGTCTGTGTTGAAAGATCAGCTGTTATCCTGGTTGGTTTACCACTAACTATAATCTGCTTCCTTTCTCTTGTAGCTTTTAAAATTCTCTCCTTATTCTCTATGTTGGGTATCTTCATTATCATGTGTCTAGGTGTGGATCTCTTATGATATTGCACGTTCGGCATCCTGTAGACTTTTAGGATTTGGGATTTTGTCTCATTCTTCAAGTCTAGGAATTTTTCTCCTATTATTTCATTGAATAGATTGCTCACTCCTTTGGTTTGGACCTCTATACTTTCCTGTATCCCAATGACTCTTACGTTTGGTCTCTTTATGTTATCCCATATTTCTTGCACTTTTGCTCATGGTTTCTTAACAGTCTTGCTGAGCTGTATATGTTCTTTTTGAGTTGAAATACTTTGTCTTCATTGTCTGATGTTCTATCTTCTAAGTATTCTGCTCTAATGGTAGTATTCTCAATTGAGTTTTTTTTTTTTAATTAATTTTTATTGTAGGTTGTTCAAAACATTACATAGTTCTTGATATATCATATTTCACACTTTGATTCAAGTGGGATATGCGCTCCCATTTTTACCCCATATACAGATTGCAGAATCACATCATTTGCACAACAATTGATTTACATATTGCCATTCTGGTGTCTGTTGTATTCTGCTGCCTTTCCTATCCTCTACTATCCCCCCTCCCCCCTCCCCTCCCCTCTTCTCTCTCTACCCCCTCTACTGTAATTCATTTCTCCCCCTTATATTTTTCCTCCTTTCCCCTCACTTCCTCTTGTATGTAATTTTGTATACCCCTGAGGGTCTCCTTCCATTTACATGCAATTTCCCTTCTCTCTCCCTTTCCCTCCCACCTCTCCTCCCTGTTTAATGTTAATCTTCTTCTCATGCTCTTTGTCCCTACTCTGTTCTTAGCTACTCTCCTTATATCAAAGAAGACATTTGGCATTTGTTTTTAAGGGATTGGCTGGCTTCACTTAGCATAATCTGCTCTAATGTCATCCATTTCCCTCCAAATTCTATGATTTTGTCATTTCTTAATGCAGAGTAATACTCCATTGTGTATAAATGCCACATTTTTTTTTATCCATTCTTCTATTGAAGAGCATCTAGGTTGGTTCCACAGTCTTGCTATTGTGAATTGTGCTGCTATGAACATGGATGTAGCAGTGTCCCTATAGTGTGCTCTTTTTAGGTCTTTAGGGAATAGACCGAGTAGGGGAATAGCTGGATCAAATGGTGGTTCCATTCCGAGCTTTCCAAGAAATCTCCATACTGCTTTCCAAATTGGCCGCACCAATTTGCAGTCCCACCAGCAATGTACAAGAGTACCCTTTTCCCCACATCCTCGCCAGCACTTGTTGCTGTTTGACTTCCTAATGGCTGCCAATCTTACTGGAGTGAGATGGTATCTTAGGGTGGTTTTGATTTGCATTTCTCTGACTGCTAGAGATGGTGAGCATTTTTTCATATACTTGTTGATTGATTGTATGTCCTCCTCTGAGAAATTTCTGTTCAGGTCCTTGGCCCATTTGTTGATTGGGTTATTCGTTATCTCATTGTCTAATTTTTTTAGTTCTTTGTATATTCTGGATATTAGGGCTCTGTCTGAAGTGTGAGGAGTAAAGATTTGTTCCCAGGACGTAGGCTCCCTATTTACCTCTCTTATTGTTTCTTTTGCTGAGAAAAAACTTTTTAGTTTGAGTAAGTCCCATTTGTTGATTCTAGTTATTAACTGTTGTGCTATGGGTGTCCTATTGAGGAATTTGGAGCCCGACCCCACAGTATGTAGATCATAGCCAACTTTTTCTTCTATCAGACGCCATGTCTCTGATTTGATATCAAGTTCCTTGATCCACTTTGAGTTAACTTTTGTGCATGGCGAGAGAAAGGGATTCAGTTTCATTTTGTTGCAAATGGATTTCCAGTTTTCCCAACACCATTTGTTGAAGATGCTATCCTTCTTCCATTGCATGCTTTTAGCCCCTTTATCGAATATAAGATAGTTGTAGTTTTGTGGATTGGTTTCTGTGTCCTCTATTCTGTACCATTGGTCCACCCGCCTGTTTTGGTACCAGTACCATGCTGTTTTTGTTACTATTGCTCTGTAGTATAGTTTGAAGTCTGGTATAGCTATACCGCCTGATTCACACTTCCTGCTTAGCATTGTTTTTGCTATTCTGGGTCTTTTATTTTTCCATATGAATTTCATGATTGCTTTCTCTATTTCTACAAGAAATGCCGTTGGGATTTTGATTGGCATTGCATTAAACCTATAGAGAACTTTTGGTAATATCGCCATTTTGATGATGTTACTTCTACCTATCCATGAACAGGGTATATTTTTCCATCTTCTAAGATCTTCTTCTATTTCTCTCTTTAGGGTTCTGTAGTTTTCATTGTATAAGTCTTTCACCTCTTTTGTTAGGTTGATTCCCAAGTATTTTATTTTTTTTGAGGATATTGTGAATGGGGTGGTTGTCCTCATTTCCATTTCAGAGGATTTGTCACTGATATACAGGAATGCCTTTGATTTATGCGTGTTGATTTTATAGCCTGCCACTTTGCTGAATTCATTTATTAGCTCTAATAGTTTCTTTGTAGACCCTTATGGGTCTGCTAGGTATAGAATCATGTCATCTGCAAATAGTGATAATTTGAGTTCTTCTTTTCCTATTTTTATGCCTTTAATTTCTTTCGTCTGTCTAATTGCTCTGGCCAGTGATTCGAGAACTATGTTGAACAGAAGTGGTGAGAGAGGGCATCCCTGTCTTTTTCCAGATTTTAGAGGGAGTGCCTTCAGTTTTTCTCCATTCAGAATGATGCTAGCCTGAGGCTTGGCATAGATTGCTTTTACAATATTGAGGTATGTTCCTGTTATCCCTATTTTTTCTAGAGTTTTGAACATAAAGGGATGCTGTACTTTGTCAAATGCTTTTTCCGCATCTATCGAGATGATCATATGGTTCTTATTTTTAAGCCTATTGATGTGGTGAATAACATTTATTGATTTCCGTATATTGAACCAGCCTTGCATCCCAGGGATAAATCCTACCTGATCATGGTGCACAATTTTTTTGATATGTTTTTGTATCCGGTTCGCCAGAAGTTTATTGAGGATTTTTGCATCTAGGTTCATTAGAGATATTGGTCTGTAGTTTTCTTTCTTTGTAGTGTCTTTGTCTGGTTTAGGAATCAGGGTGATGTTGGCCTCATAGAATGAATTTGGTAGTTCTCCCTCTTTTTCTATTTCCTGAAATAGCTTGAAAAGTATTGGTATTAGTTCCTCTTTAAAGGTTTTGTAAAACTCTGCTGTATACCCATCCGGTCCTGGGCTTTTCTTAGTTGGTAGTCTTTTGATGGTATCTTCTATTTCCTCAATTGATATTGGTCTGTTTAGGTTGTAAATATCCTCCTGACTCAATCTGGGCAAATCATATGACTTAAGAAATTTATCGATGCCTTCACTATCTTCTATTTTATTGGAGTATAAGGATTCAAAATAGTTTCTGATAATCTTCTGTATTTCTGAAGTGTCTGTTGTGATATTGCCTTTTTCATCCCGTATGCTGGTAATTTGAGTTCTCTCTCTTCTTCTCTTCGTTAGCGTGGCTAAGGGTCTGTCGATTTTATTTATTTTTTCAAAGAACCAACTTTTAGTTTTGTCAATTTTTTCAATTGTTTCTTTCGTTTCGATTTCATTAATTTCAGCTCTGATTTTAATTATTTCTTGTCTTCTACTTCTTTTGCTGTTGTTTTGCTCTTCTTTTTCTAGGATTCTGAGTTGAAGTATTAGATCATTTATTTGTTGGTTTTTTCTTTTTCTAAGGAATGAACTCCAAGCAATAAATTTTCCCCTTAGAACTGCTTTGAATGTGTCCCATAGATTCCGATATGTTGTGTCTGTGTTTTCATTTATCTCTAAGAATTTTTTAATTTCCTCCTTGATGTCTTCTATAACCCATTGATCATTCAGTAACCTATTGTTCATTCTCCAGGTGATGCATGATTTTTCCTTACTTCTTTTATCGTTAATTTTCAATTTCATTCCATTATGGTCAGATAAGATACATGGTATTATCTCTACTCCTTTATATTGTCTAAGAGTTGCCCTGTGACATAATATATGATCTATTTTTGAGAAGGATCCATGTGCTGCTGAGAAAAAAGTGTAACTGCTTGATGTTGGGTGGTATATTCTATATATGTCAATTAAGTCTAGGTTATTAATTGTGTTATTGAGCTCTACAGTTTCCTTATTCAACTTTTGTTTGGAAGATCTGTCCAGTGGTGAGAGAGGTGTGTTGAAGTCTCCCATGATTATTGTATGGTGGTCTATTAGACTCTTGAACTTGAGAAGAGTTTGTTTGATGAACATAGCTGCACCATTGTTTGAGTTTTTAAGATGGTTCATTACTTCCTGCATTTCTAAGATTTCAGTTTGTTTGTTTTTTATAACCTCTATCTCACTGTATAGTTGATCTTTGCTACTTGAAATATATGTTGTTGTCAGGAGATTTAGCTTCCGTTCTAGTTAGACCATCATAACTGGGTCTGCATCTATGTGACCTGGAGGACATTGTTTCTTATTTCCCAATGAACATGAGGCAGCAGTGCTGAATTTTCTCTTTGTAGGTAAACTGTAGCCACTGCGCGCTAAGTGTCTCCTCGTGTTTACTCTAAAGCCGTTTTTTCATCCTCCACTTTTTGTGGTGTTTCTTGCTGCTGCACTGGAAGTTTGGTATTTGTTTCTTGGAATACAAGGAGTTCCACTGGGACAAAGTGCTGGAGGGAATTCTGTCACATGTGGTGGGTCAGGGTCTGCAGGAGAATGCACCAAGCAAGCTTCTTTCCCACAGAGCTTGCCCCATTGACCATAGCAACCTGATTCTGAACATTGCCCTGAAACCTCTCCATATAACAAGATGCTTTTACATACAAGGGTCTGCTGGATGCACAATGTCAGTCACAAGCCATTTGGAAGCCAATGGTAGATCCACATGGCCCTACCACGGATGTTTTATCAAACACCTCCCCACCACTGCTCTAGACCCACTACTTAGCAGGCTCCAACTTACTGGCATCTCTGTTCTACACCATTTTCATGAAACCAAGTCAATCAAGGCACTGTCTGGTATACTCATGATCAGCAACAGGAATCCAAAGGTTCTAAAGTGCCACCTGGTCAAGGGAATTTCAAAAATTTGGTGGTATTTATCTAGCTATTTTTTAAGGATGAAGTTGGAGGCACTATGGGTTTCCAATCATTCAGGAACCATTAAATGGCGAGGAAACTCATTTGAACAAAAGAAATGGAGAACTATCACAGGCAAAGCTTCCCAAAGTGTGGCCAAAAGGTCAGATGAAGCCAGGCTCATTGAGGTCTACAATGTGAGCTCCATGTGTGTTTTGACTCTCAACTATGGCTTCCAAGTCTTTAATAATAAAATCTTGTGATATCCTGGCTGAGATTACTTGTGCTCTGTGGAAAGCCACCCTGGCATAGATCTCAGTTTCCAAGGGCGAATCTCATGTGTGGCCTCCTAAAATCCCAACACAGTTCATGGCAATACTTCTCTGAAAACATTTCCACAACTCAGTCTCTAAGGGAAATCACACCAGAGTTCAAGCCCAGGAGGAACCAGATATCTCTTCCAACCGCCACACAAATGACCACAATTAAAAACAAAAGACTCCCACATGGCACTCATCTTCTTCCATATAGACACTAATAATAACCTCTGGCTGGAGGTTTCCATGAGGGGCACAGACCAACACAGTGTTCAAAATAAGCACCCTTGCACCTCATTTGTCACAAGTCAGGGTTTCCTGGACACGCTTCCTTTGAACACGGAATGATCATAGATCCCTGCCTTTAATACTGCTACACAATTCCAATTTGAGGCTTACTGACTGTGGGATTTAGATTCTTTATGTGAACTGGAGTCATGCGTAATCACAAGCACCAATGGGCTAGACTCTGCAGGGCTTTAAAGTACTCATTTGATGCAAAGGATCCCTAATCTCACTTGATGGAGGTCAGGAACCTTACAGAGGAAGGCGAGAGGCGTAGTCCACAATGAATGATTTTTGGACATTTTGGATTTGGGTGCACACATGGGATGTTTATTTAGGTCCATTAGGTGCTAAGTATCTAAGCCACAGCCTCACACAGGGCCAAGTGGCCAATTCAGACACATCCCTTTCCAAACAATTAAGCAAAGAGCCCCAGGTGATGCCCATTCATTTCCATTTGAAAACTGTTTTCTTCAGGCTTCACAAAGGCGTGGCCTAATCAAAGACCTTCCTGTTATTCAGTGCAACAGAAGAATAGGTATGCAAAAGGCCCAAAGCAGGGTTTCTCCACAGAGACTTTACTGGTCACATTGATATCTGAGTTTTCTGAGATGCTCCAATTCCCTTCAGCTATCCTGTACATGGCCATGTCCCAGAGCTTGGAGGTGGTACATATCTTGGACACATAACCATGAGCCTATTATGGTTAGTGGCCAGAATTCAGGCAGAAAACAGGAACTTAGGAAGACAGTAGGTGTTGCCCATCCAGAAGGCAAGCCAAGTCCATCTATAAATTGGGAAGGATGAATGCTGGGAAGCTTTCTACTAGACAGAACACATCCATTGATGCATGCTCTTTCTAATGTCTTCATCCACGAACACATTGGGATACCCAGACATAGAAACACACTCTTTGTCAAACGACTTTCTAGAAACCATCCACTCCAAAATGAACAAACTGCCTTTTCTACCTATTCTCAGAAAATGAGAAAAGACCACAAACTCACACCCAACCCACAAAGGCACCTCCTTCCCCCAAGTAGGTCTGTGACTATCCGGAGTGTCCTCTGACTGGTGGGCCATACTATGTTCCCAGAAATGGCCTGTCCTGTCTCAGATCTGGACTCCTTGGCCAACTCTGTGAGGTTATTAGGAGCCAGCGGTGAGCCATTACATGGAGATGACTTTTTCTCTCTCACGTCCTTCATAGCTGCCTACATCTTCTCCAGGGATCATTTCTGTATGGACCTTTGAGGATCTTAGCAGGTGGAAGATCTGCTACATTCCTGTATTGAAAGACCAACTCTGTCCCTAATCTTCTGTAAAGGTAGATTGAGGGAACAGTGTATGGTTAGGATTAATAACATGTTCGATATGAGTTAGGAATCATTCTGCAGGAATGTTTGGGAACCTGCAATATTTACAAGAAAATATACGTGAAATATTAGTATGAAAACAGAAATGTAGGTAAGATTTGAAGCCCAGAAGGGCATTGGGCCCTTGATTGGGATACGTAGATTTGAATTATTTTCTGCAGAGATGTCTCAGATAAATCGATGTATAATGGCATAGGACCTTGTACGTTGGATGATGGAATGTTTAAGAGAACTTCTAGTCAAAAACGGATAGTTGGAATTATTAGAAAGATACTCAGTTTCAGAAAGAAGAGTGAGTATAGGTTTTGGACAAAAAGTTCTCTAGCAACAGGGTTTCGGATAGAGAGTGAATTTAAATGTGAGCACATGTGAAGAGTCAGTCACAATGATGAACTGGGGAAAATATGTCGGAAGGCCGATATCAATAGAGACATTAAGAAATCAGGAAAAGTATAAAGTGAGTGATAGGATTAGATATTTTCAACAGGGTTGAGTTTGAATATATAATCTTAGGAAGAAAAAAATATGTTGTCACAAATAGGATTGACATTTGAGAACATTAGGCAACATGGACATGGATGTTTTTAGTAATCCATGCTCACTTTCAATTTAGGCTTTGGTACAATCATAAGTTTGACCTTTGCATTTTGTGTCTCGAATATTACTATGATAAAATGTATATGTAGATCGGGTGACATAAGTATTTCTTATACCATTTCTGGGAGCAATATTTTGAAGATGTATAAATTATTATTGGCGGTACAAAGATTTGTACCCTGTGTCTATGAATATAGAATTAATGCATGAATTGACAATACTGTGAATAAATAATATAACTGTTTCCACTTTAAATAATGGATTGAATTGATATGTGAAAATATACACAAAAACTTATATTGATATACAATCATTCATTCCAACCAGTTACACATCTAATTGTATAATTGCGTTATGTTTTATTATAAAGACTGGGTGAGATTTGCTTCAAACGTGATTATGGAAATCGAAAATAATGTGTTTGGAAAGAAGTCTCATTAAAAGACCAGTCAAGAAACCTGGAGGAATACATGTGTTCTGAAGCAGGAAGTGATTGAAAGTGAAACAAATGCCTATAAATTTGTGAATTTGTGGATGAAACATATATCCTATGATGTGCATAAACTGAAGAAATATTAACGAACCAGTGTTGAATAAAAATGAACATCAAAATACACACTATGTCCCATAGGAATCTAATTGCATTGATGTTAAACTGGGTCAATTACTGTAGAAATATTAGGATTTGTATGCACCATTCACTGAAGTTAGTTTTAAGTACTAGGAAACAAATATGTAGTTCAGGTGAATGAATATTTCTGAGAATAATCTTGTGAAATTTTTATTATAAATCCACATACATGAACATGAATGAATTTCGGTAGTGTATATAAGACACATATATTTCATATTTTGAAAAATCTTGAGAGTGTATATATATATATATATATATATATATATATATATATATATACCCAAAACACACACAGAGATATTAAAAAGTACCAATATATAAGCCAATCTATATTCATCATGAAATATATAACATCCACAGATGCAAAATTATTTATTGTACTGAGCATGGATTTATGTACAATGTTGTTCTCCTAGGAAGCTCACATATAGGTTGAATTTTCAGTTCCAACAGCGTTTAGGAGGAGTGATCTTTTCTCACAATTTGTATCTCCAAGTCAGCCAGGTCACAAAAATGTACGTGTGATACCAGGTAGGATTCTATATGTGCATATAAAAATACATGTGCTGAATAGGCTACAGAGAAAGGGAGACAGGAATTCACGTATTTGTTAACTACAAAAACCCATGGTGAAATATTTTAATTAAAAATTGACTAGATTTATAACACCTACACTTTATCACGCAAAAGGCAAATCCAACTATACACCATGCCTCCTCTGAACTGTTTGTATTTCAATTCTGTTTGCATTATTTCTCTCCACCATATTAGGATTAGTGGTCAGAGTCTAGTAGGGTATGGGTTAGTGTCAGGGATTCAGTATTTTGAATGTAAAATAGGAAAATGAATCAAATGTGTATGCAAATATGTGCTACACAAAATCTTCCTACTCTCATTCACAACAATACCTTGACACTATCTTTGCCCCAAGTAAGACAAAATAAAAGAAGAAGAGTTAGAAAATCTGTGAATACATATCAGGAATGGAACATGATTGCGAGTTCACAATCTTGGAGGTGGTAGAGGAGTTTCCAAAAGTAAGGGACAGGGTAAATATTGCACAAATATGGAGATGTGCCAGCCTAAAGACTTCTGGAGAACCTGCCTCTGAGGTTGGCCACTTGAAGTATATGTTGTTGTCAGGACCTATGGCTTCCTTTCTAGTGAGACCACCAAAGCTGGGTCTCCATCTATGTGACCTGCAGAACATGGTTTCTTATTTTCCAAAGAAAGTGAGGCAGCAAGGCTGAATTCTCTCTTTGTAAGTAAACTCTTGCCACTGAAGGCTAAGTGTGGCCCCGTGTGGACTGTGAAGCCATTTGGTAATCCTCCACTTTTCATGGTGTTCTTGCTGCTGCACTGGGAGTTTGGTATTGGCTTCAGGAAATACAAGAAATTCAACTGGGTCACAGTGCTGGAGGGAGATCTGTCACGTGTTGTGCGTCAGGGTCTGCAGGAGAATGCACCAACCAGGCTTCTATCACACATAGCTTGCCCCCTTGACCATAGCAACCTGATTCTGAACATTGACCTGAAACCTCTCCATTCAACAAGATGCCTTTACATACAAGGGTCTACTGGCTGCACCATATCAGTTACAAGCTTTTTGGCAGATCCACATAATCCCAACACAGAAGTTTTATCACAGACCTGCAAAACACTCCTCTAGGCCCACTACTCAACAGACTTTAACTTATTTGCATCAC
The DNA here is from genome assembly GCF_048772815.1 of Callospermophilus lateralis. Lineage (NCBI taxonomy): Eukaryota > Metazoa > Chordata > Mammalia > Rodentia > Sciuridae > Callospermophilus > Callospermophilus lateralis. The sequence goes on from NW_027513914.1 coordinate 271,452, forward strand.
TGTTCTACACCATTTTCATGAAACCCAGTCAATCAAGGCACTGTCTGGTACACTCATGATCAGCAACAGGAAATCCAAAGTGTATCCAGTGACACCTGGTGATGGGAATTTCAAATTTTTATGATGTTTATCTAGCCATTTTTCAAGGATGAGTTTGGAGGCACTGTGGGATTTAATTCATTCTGGAAACATCAAATGGTGAGAAAGCCCATTTCAATGAAACATCTGGAGAACTCTCACAGGCAAGACTTCCCAAAGAGTGGCCAAAAGATCAAATGAAGCCAGGCCCATTGAGGTCTACAATGTGAGGTCCATGTGTGTTTTTACTCTCAACTATGGCTGTCAAGTCTTAAAGAATAAAATCATGTGATATTCTGGCTCAGATTCCCAGTGCTCTGTGGGAAGCCCCCTGGACCTAGATCTCAGTTTCCAAAGGCCACTACCATGTGTGGCCTCCAAAAATCCCAACACAATTCATGGCAATACATCTCTGCAGTAATTTCCAAACTCAGTCTCTAAGAAGACTCACACCAGAGTTCAAGCCAAGGTGGACCCAGTCATCTCTTCCATCAGCCAAACAAATGACCACAATTAAAACCAAAATACTCCCACATGGCTCTCAACTACTTCCACATAGACACTCATCATTACCTCTGGCTGGAAGTTTCCATGAGGGGCGCAGCTGAAGACAGTATCCAAAATATGCTCCCTACCCTCATTTGTCTAAAGTCAGGGTGGCTTGACAACCTATCTGTGAACAAGGAGTGATCAAATAGGCCTGCCATTAATACTGCTCTGCTTCTCCAATTTGAGCCTAATGTCTGTGGGGTTTAGATTCTTTATGTGAATTGGAGTCATGAGAAAATCCAAGCACCTATGGGCTTGCCTCTGCAGGGCTTTGAAAAACTTTTTGAACCAAAGGATACCTATTCTCACTTGATGGAAATCAGGAACCTTACAGAGGAAGGCGAGAGACTTCATCCACAAGACTGCTCTTTTTCCATTTTGGTTTTGGATGCACACATGAGATCTTTCCTTAGATTCATCAGGTGGTGAGAATCTAAGTCACAGCCTCACACAGGGCCAAGAGGCTTATTCAGACACATCCCTTTCCATGGCAATTAAGCAAAGAGCCACAGGTGATGCTCATTATTTTCCATTAGAAAACTGTTTTCTTCAGGCTTCACAAAGGGGTGGACTGAGGCAAAGACCTTCCAGACATTCAGGGCAATGGAACAATAGGTAAACAAAAGGCCCAAATCAGTGTTTCTCCACTGACACTTTACTGGTCACACTGATATCTGAGTTTTCTGACTTCCTCTCCATTCCCTTCATCTATCCAGTACAAGGCCATGTTACAGAGTTTGGAGGTGGTACATATCTTTTACACAAAACCATGAGCCTATTCTTGAGAGTGGCCAGAATTCAGGAAGAAAACAGGAACTTAGGAAGATAGCAGGTATTGCCCATTCATAAGGAAAGTCGTAGTCCATTCATAAATTTGGCAGGATGAATGATGAGAAGCTTTCTACTAGACAGAACACATCCATTGATGCATTCTCTTTTCTAATGTCTATAACCACAGACACAGTGGGATACACAAACCCACAACCACACCCACAAAGGCAACTCTTTCCTCCAAGTTGGTCTGTGACTATCCAGAGTGTCCTCTGACTGGTGGGCCATAATATGTTCCCCAAAATTGCTTGTTCTGTCTCAAATCTGCTTTCCTTTGACAACTCTTGAAGTAGTCAGGAGTCAGCGGTGAGCCAATACCTGCTTTATCAGGAAAGAACCATCTTCAGAGCTTCCCTGGCATTTGGCCATCCTCACATCAGTAGGTAAGTGCCCTAGCCCGGCTGGCTGGGCAAAATAACTGGGGGGGTGACGAATAACTTGTGTAGACTGATGCAGCAGGACTGGAAGCCGTTTATTGTTGAATAAGAGCGGTATTTATACATTTACACAGCCTATCTAATTAGCATGAAATAGATACAGCAGTCAAACAATAAGGAATCTCCACACTTAATGGCTCGCTTTTGTTACTTCACAAACCACTCCCTCTTGCATTTTGCCAGGCGCCATCCAGACTTCTTTACAGGCTCTAACATTTCTCTGGCAAAATAACAGGTGCCAATCTGACTTGTTTACAGACGTTAACATTTCCCCCTTTTGTTTAATTTAAATAAGGACCATAGTGTTTTTTACAGAAACACCATAAATAACCTGCTAGAAACAGAAAGGGAGGATACAAAATGTTACAATACCAATCCAATTGATGGCTCCATGCAAGAAGCCCTTGGAAAACTTATACCAGCAATGACACCGTTAGCAAAGATACCGAGTTACAAGTTGTTGTAGATTACAGTCTGTTGTCTCAGTCCAGATAAAGCAGTGTCTCAATAGATTAACTCAGAGTTCAGGTAAATCACAGTCCAGGTAAGTTCTCCAGGCAGCTAGCTTAAGTTGTAGTAGCAGAAACAGCGATAGCTCCGAAGTCTCCTCGGGTTCTCAGCCGAAGTTTCCTCCAGTTCTCAGCAACATTGTAAATTCTTCCACCTTTGTTTTCACCGGCACTTGGACGAAGGCAGGAACTCCGGATGGCTAAAGAAAATCCTGTAGCATTTCACTAAGAAAACAACCATCTGAACAATTTTAGTACATTATCTCAAGGTTTTTTACATTTGAAATAAGCCTTAATAGTACTCATTACTCATCAGCCTGCAGGTGTGGGAGACCCATTGTAGTTACTGGCCTTGGAAATGATCAAACTTCAGGGATGCCAGTGGCATCTTCTGCCAGCTGTAGCATCCTGGGCAGCCCCAGATGGCCCCAGGGAGAGTCCTGGGCTCAAACTTCTTCCGGGCACAGGGAGCAAAAGCCTGCGAGACTGTGCCTCCAGGTCAGGTCTAGATTTGGGCTCACAGTGGTGATCCGCTCCCCCGGGCAGGGGGGCAGGGAAGAGCCCTCAACTGCCTCTTGGAAAATTCTTACTGCGCCATGATCGGCTTGGGCAGGTGGCAGCCGCCTTGTCATTTCACGCACCCTCCAGTATCGAAAAGTATTCAGTAATAGCCTTTTGCTGCAACTTTTTTCTTGATAATCCTTCTTCTTCTGAACTTTCTTTTTCTTTCTGACTAGAGTTTCTGGGCTTTTATCAACACATGCCCTAACTATTCTTGGTTCCACTGGGGTGCCTTTTTCTCTTATCAATTTACTTCTCATCCCTTCCATATTTTCATCACAAAGACAATACAACATTTCAAGACAAAACAAGACACAAACATACTGCATCAATCTTCTCCATTTTCTCGAAATGGTCATTTTTCCTATCGCCCTATCTGCCTAGGGACGAGCAGATTGCTCCCGTCCTATCTATGTACAGAAAGCTTTTTTTGACCCTTACCCGTGAGTGTCCCAGGGCTCCCCGTAACGGGCCACCATCTGCCGCAGTCCCGCTGCAGCAGAATAACCTGGGGGGTGACGAATAACTTGTGTATGTTGATGCAGCAGGAATGAGAGCCGTTTATTGTAAGATCTGAGCGATATTTATACATTTTACACAGCCTATCTCATTAGCATAAAATAGATACAGCAGTCAACCAATAAGGAATCTTCACACTTAATGGCTCGCTTTTGTTACTTCACAAACCACTCCCTCTGGCATTTTGCCAGGCGCCATCCAGACTTGTTTACAGACTCTAACATTTCTCCAGCAAAATAACAGGTGCCAATCTGACTTGTTTACAGACCTTAACAGGTAAGAAGAAAGACTGACTCTGTCTTTGGTAAATTCAAACAAGTGAGACCACTGGGACTGGGATTGGTAATGGCTCTGGGTGCCTGGCTTCCTGGATCCCAAGTTCAGAGACTTTCATCACCAAGGAAGTGAGGTGTGGTCACTTCTTTCAGGAACTGAATGAGGTCACTGCCTTGGCTACCACTTTGTCCTAACAGTTGCTTCCAAGGGTTCCATGAGATGGAGGCTGCACCTACTTCCTGTGACAATTTCATATGTTAGAATGGTATATCAACCATACGCACCTGGGAAGAGCTTTCCACACAGGCCTGGTTTGGTCTACTCTACATTAAGAAGAGTGAGGCTGATTCAGACACATTCCTTCATCCTTCCAGGTTGTTTGCCATGGAGATGTCTTTTGCTCTCTCAGGTCCTTCATAGCTGCCTACATCTTCTCCAGAGATCATTTCTGCACGTACCTTTGATGTTCTCAGCAGGTGGAAGATCCCATACATTCTTGTATTGTAAGACCAACACTGTCGCTGCTCTTCAGCAAAGTTAGATTGAGGGAACAGTGTATGATTAGTGTTATTAACATGTTCGATATGGGTTAGGAACCATTCTGCTGCATGAATAATGGTATTGGGAACCTGTGATATTTACAAGAATATAGAGGTGAAATATATGTACGAAAACAGAAATCTAAGTAAGATTTGAAGCCCAGAAGGTCATTTGTCCCTTGATTGGGATACTTAGCGTTGAATTACATTCTGCACAGATGTTTCAGATAAATCGATATACAATGGCATAGGACCTTTCACCTTGGATGATTGAATGTAGAAGAGAACATCCAGTCAAAAAGTGATAGTCGGTAGGATTAGGAAGATATTCGGTAAATTTAGGAAGAAGAATGAGTGTAGGATTTGGAACAAAAGTTCTTTAGAAGTAGGGTATCGCTAAGAGAGTGAATGTAAATATCAGCACATGTGACGAGGAAGTCACAATGATTAACTGGGGAAAATATGTAGGAAAGCAGATATCAATAGAGACATTACAAAATCAGGCAAAGTGTAAAGTGAGTGACAGGATTAGACATTTTCAACATGGTTGAGTTTGAATATATAATCTTTGGAAGAAACAAATATGTAGTCACCAATAGGATTTTCATTTGAGAGCATTAGGCAACCTGGACACGGATGTTTTTAGTAATCCATGTTCACTTTCCATTTAGGTTTTGTACAATCATAAGTGTGACCTTTGCTTTTTGTGTCCAGAATATTACTCTGATAAAATGTATATGTAGATCAGGTGACATGAGTATTTCTTCCACCATTTCTGGGAGCTATATTTTGAGGACGTATAAATTAGTATTGGAGGTACAAAGAGGTGTACCTGTGTCTATGAATATAGAGATAATTCGTGAATAGACTGTACTGTGAATGAATAATATAACTGGTTCCACTTTAAATAATGGATTGAATTGATATCTGAAACTAAGTAAGAAATCTTATATTGATATAGAACCATTCATTCCAACCAGTTACACATCTAATGGTAATATTAGTGTTATGGTTTATTGTGACGGGTTTGTGAGTTTTGCTTCAAATGTGATAATGGAAATCGAAAATAATGTGTTTGGAAAGAAGTCTCATGAAAAGAGCAGTCAAGAAACATGGAGGAATACATGTGTTCTCAAGCAGGAAGTGATTGAAAGTGAAACAAATGCCTATAAATTTGCGAAATTTTGATGAGACATATATGCTATGATGTGCATAAACTGAAGAAATAGTAATGTACCAGTGTTGAATAAAAATGAACGTCAAAATGCACATCATGTCTACTTGCATTGATGTTCAACTGGGTCAGTTACTGTAGAAATATTAGGATTTTGGGGGGGATTAATAATACAATTTATTTTAGCACTAGCATGCCACAGAATGTAGAGGAAAGATCAATGGATTTTTAGTTATAGCACTAATAATCTAACATTTAGTGACTATTTTGGATAGTCTAAAATTATATAAGGCTATGTAACATAATTTTTTTTATTTAACATTCATCAAAGCTTGGAATTTTCATAATATTTCTTCTTTTTTATTTTTTATTTTTTCAGTTGTTGATTGACCTTCATTTTGTTTATTTGTATGTGGTGCTGAGAATAGAACCATGTGCCTTACACATGCTAGAAAAGCATGTTACCACTGAGCCACAAACCCAGCCCCTCCACTTTTATCTTAACATCATACACTCATGTCCCTCTTCTTTACTCACTTTCTTCCCCATTTCCCCCTTCTCTCCCTTCCTTTTTCGTTTCCCCTCCATATCTATTTTTCTCTCATGTCATTACAAACAGTAGTATGCTATGAAATTTAAGTTTAAGACTGTTTTTTATAGTCATTCTTTTTCTTGAGAAAATCTAAAAATTATAATCACCTGATAGATATATTACAATACATTTATTACACATATGTATCTATATTCATGCATATGCATTACATATATTATATATATATATACATATATATTTAAAAGTACTTTGATTTTCCTGTTAGAAATAATATAGACCAAGTCTTTCTTAATTCTCAATTCTTCCATAATTAACATCTTACAGTGAAAATCAAATAAACATATTTAAGTAAAAAGGTATCATTCTTATTTATCAATACTGATAATTTAAGGTTTTATATCACATTAAGCTGTAATATGGCATATTAACTCTTATGAATTAGAGAAATTTTATTTGAACAACCTATTATTTAAGGACCATATGCACTGACATTTTAAATGGGTTCTTGTGATTTCTATTTCTATCAATTGTGTATTAATTGCCAAATACTTATTTTAGTACTTTTTATGTTCATAATTGATATAAAGTCAATTGTTTAATTCTTCTTGTAAGTAGTTACTTATTACAGTAGGGACATTATTAATAATACTACATCTTTATAAGAAAAATGGTACAAATTTATTTTCATGCAAAATTAAGAATAATTGCATGCTCTAAATGTTTGATTGTTGATACATATAATAAAGAGCTTTTGATGAGTCTCTTCCCCAGTAAAACATAAAATGCAAAGATAATGTCCAAATAAAGATAAGAAAAATACACATTATCAGCTAGAAACTATTAAATAAAAGATGAAAAGAACAATCCAACACATTGTACGAACTTGTCAGATGAGGTAGTATTCTGGAAGAATAGCCTAAGACTAGACCTTGTCCATGTCAAAATATTCACGAAAAAAATGAAGTATGAAAAGTGTAGAAAATGCTATGAATTTTTCATGAAGATAGGTGAATTATCCTTTCATCTCAATTTATGTGCATTTTCTGGTAAAATAAATTTGTGATATTTTCAACTACACAAAACAAAGTTTCTGCATAGCAAAATGAATACATCTGAACCCATTTTTAGCTGATTTCTTCCCACTAAATTTTAAACCTTTATTTATTTATTTATTTTTATTGGTTGTTCAAAACATTACAAAGCTCAAGATATATCATCTTTCATACATTTGACTCAATTGGTTTATGAACTCCCATTTTTTCCCCAAATACGAATTGTAGAATCACATCGATTACACATTCACACTTTTACATAATGGCATATTAGTGACTGTTGTATTCTGCTACCTTTCCTATCCCCTACTATCCACCCTCTCCTCCCCTCCCATCTTCCCTCTCTACCTCATCTGCTATTGTTCAATTCTCTCCATTGTTTCCCCCCCACTTCCCCTCACAACATTTTATATGCGATTTTGTGTAACATTGAGGGTCTCCTACAATTTTCATAAGCTTTCCCTTCTCTCTCCCTTTCTCTCCCCCCATTCGTCTTTGTTTAATGTTAATATTTTCCTCATGCTCTTCCTCCCTGTTCTGCTCTTATTTGCTCTCTTTATATCAGAGAAGACATTTGGCATTTATTTTTTAAGGACTGGTTAGCTTCGCTTAACATAATATGCTCTAATGCCATCCATTTCCCTGCAAATTCTATGATTTTGTCATTTTTGTGCTGTGTAATACTCCATTGTGTATAGATGCCACATTTTTTTTATCCATTAATCTATTGAAGGGCATCTAAGTTGGTTCCACAGTCTAGCTATTGTGAATTGTGCCGCTATGATCATTGATGTGGCAGTATCCCTATAGTACGCTCTGCTCTTTTAAGATCCTCAGGGAACAGTCCAAGAAGGGTGATAGCTGGGTCAAATGGTGGATCCATTTCCAGCTTTCCCAGGAATATCCATACTTCCTTCAAAATTGGCCTCACCAATTTGCAGTCCCACCAGCAGTGTACAAGTGTACACTTTTTCCCACATCCTCGCCAACACTTATTGTTGTTTGACTTCATAATGGCTGCTCATCTTACTGGATTAAGATGGTATCTTAAGGTGGTTTTGATTTGCATTTCTCAGACTGCTAGAGATGGTGAGCATTTTTTCATGTACTTGTTGATTGATTGTATGTCCTCCTCTGTGAAGTGTCTGATTAGGTCCTCGGCCCATTTGTTGATTGGGTTATTTGTTATCTTATTGTTTAATATTTTGAGTTCTTTGTATATTCTGCATATTAGGGCTCTATCTGAAGTGTGAGGGGTAAAAATTTGTTCCCAGGATGTAGGCTCTCTATTTACCTCTCTTATTGTTTCTCTTCTTGAGAAAAAAACTTTTTAGTTTAAGTAAGTCCCATTTGTTTTTTTCTTGTTATTAACTCTTGGGCTATTGATGTCTTATTAAAGAATTTGGAGCCTGACCCCACAGTATATAGATCGTAGCCAACTTTTTCTTCTATGAGACACATTGTCTCTGATTTTATATCTAGCTCCTTGATCTATTTTGATTTAACTTTTGTGCATGGTGAGAGAACGGGAATCAGTTTCATTTTGTTGCATATGGATTTCTAATTTTCCCTGCACCATTTGTTGAAGATGCTATCCTTCATCCATTGCATGTTTATTGCCACTTTATCAAATATAAGAAAGTTGTAATTTTGTGGATTGGTTTATCTGTCCTACATTCTATACCATTTGTCCACCTGCCTGTTTTCGTACCAGTACCACACTGTTTTTGTTACTATTGCTTTGTAGTAAAGTTTGAACTCTGGTATCGCTATACCTCCCGATTCACACTACCTGCTTAGAATTTCTTTTGCTATTCTGTGTCTTTTGTTTTTCTATATGAATTTCATGATTGCTTTATCATTTCTACAAGAAATGCCATTGGGATTTGATTGGCATTGCGTTAAACCTGTATAGAACTTTGGGTAATTTCGCCATTTTGATGAATTTAGTTCTGCCTATCCATGAACAGGGTACATTTTTCCATCTTCTAAGATCTTTTTCTATCTCTCTCTTTAGGGTTCTGTGGTTTTCACCTCTTTTGTTAGGTTGATTTCCAAGTATCTTATTTTCTTTGAGGATATTGTGAATGGAGTGGTTTTCCTCATTTCCATTTCAGAAGTTTTGTTGCTGATATACAGGAATGCCTTTGATTTATGCGTGTTGGTTTTATATCCTTCATTTATTAACTCTAGCAGTTTCTTTGTAGACCCTTTTGGGTCTGTTAAATATATTACCATGTCATCCACAAATAGCGATAATTCAAGTTCTTCTTTTCCTATTTTTATGCCTTTAATTTCTTTTGTCTGTCTAATTTCTCTGGCTAGTATTTCAAGAACTAAATTGAATAGAAGTGGTGATAGAGGGCATCCCTGTCTTGTTCCAGATTTCAGAGGGAATGCCTTCAGTTTTCTCCATTTAGGATGACCCTAGCCTGAGGTTTAGCATATATAGCTTTTACAATGTTGAGGTAAGTTCCTGTTATTTCTAGTTTTTCTAGTGTTTTGAACATAAAGGGATGCTGAACTGTGTCGAATGTTTTTACTACATCTATCGAGATGATCATATGGTTCTTGTCCTTAAGTCTATTGATGTGGTGAATAGCATTTATTGATTTCCATATATTGAACCAGCCTTGCATTCCAGGGAAGAATCCTACTTGATCATGGTGCACAACTATTTTGATATGCTTTTGGATTCAATTCACACGGATTTCATTGAGAATTTTTGCATCCAAGTTCATTAGAGATATTGGTTGTAGTTTTCTTTTTTGAAGTGTCTTTGTCTGGTTTTGGGATCAGGGTGATTTTGGACTCTGAGAATGAATTTGGAAGAGCTCCTTATTTTTCTATTTCTTGATATAGCTTGAAAAGTATTGGTATTAATTCTTCTTTGAAGGTTTTTTTGAACTCTGCTCTATACCCATCAGGTCCAGGGCTTTTTTTGGTTGGTAGTATTTTGATGGCTTCTTCTATTTCTTCCTTTGTTTTTGGTCTGTTTAAATTGTGTGTGTCTTCCTGACTGAATCTGGGCAGATCGTATGACTTAAGAAATTTACCGATATTTTAACTATCTTCTATTTTATTGGAATATAGGGTTTCAAAATACTTTCTAATTATCTTCTGTATTTGTGTACTGTCTGTTGTGATATTGTCTTTTTCATTCCGTTTGTTAGTAATTTCAGTTGTCTCTCTTCTTCTCATCCTTAGCATGGCTAAGGGCCTGTAAATCTTATTTATTTTTTCAAAGAACCAACTTTTAGTTTTATCAATTTTTTCAATGTTTTTTTTTGTTTCAATTTCGTTGATTTCTGCTCTAATTTTAATTATTTCTTGTCTTCTACTACATTTGCTGTTGTTTTGCTCTTCCTTTTCTAGGTTTTTAATGTGTACTGTGAGTTTATTTATATGTTGTTTTATTCTTTTTTTGAGGAAAGAACTCCAAGAAATGAATTTCCCTCTTAAAACTGCCTTCTTTGTGTCCCATAGATTCCAGTACAATGTGCCTGTATTGTCATTTGATTCTAAAAATATTTTTATCTCCTCCTTTATGTCTTCTGTAACCCATTGATCATTCAGTAGAATATTGTTCATTTTCCATGTGATGTAGGATTTTTCCTTCCTTCTTTTATCATTGATTTCCAGTTTCATTCCATTATGATCAGATATGGTGCATGGTATTTTCTCCATGCCTTTATATTTACTAAGAGTTGCCCAATGGCATAATATATGGTCTAACTTGGAGTAGGATCCATGTGCTGCTGAGAATAAAGTGTATCCACTTGATGATGGTTGATGTATTCTATATATGTCGGTTACGTCAAGGTTATTGATTGTGCTGTTGAATTCTATAGTTTCTTTATTCAGTTTTTTATAGAGGATCTGTCTAATGGCGAGAGCGGTGTGTTGAAGTCACCCATAATTATTGTGTTGTAGTCTATTTGACTCTTGAACTTGAGGCGAGTTTGTTTTATGAGCGTTGCAGCTCAATTGTTTGGTGCATACCAATTGATAATTGTTATGTCTTGTTGGTGGATGGTTCCTTTTAACAATATATAGTGTCCTACTTTATCCCTTTTGATTAACGTAGGTTTGAAGTTGATTTTATATGATATGAGTATGGCCACTCCTGCTTGCTTCCGAGGGCCATATGAGTGGTATGATTTTTCCCAACCTTTCACTTTCAGCCTGTGTATGTCTTTACCTTTCATATGAGTCTCTCGAAGGCAGCATATTGTTGGATTTATTTTTTTGATCCAGGTTACTAGCCTATGTCTCTTGATTGGTGAGTTTAGATTTTTAACATTTAAGGTTACAATTGAAATATGATTTGTACTTCCAGTCATGTTTATTTATTTATTCATTTTAATTTGGGTAGTTTTTACTTTTTGGTTTTTTTCTTACCCCTTTACTGAGATACCTCCCGCTATTAGTTTTGGGCACTATTTTTCAATTCCTCTTCTTGTAGTATTTTGCTCAAAATGCTTTGCAGTGCTGGTGTTCTGTCTGCGAATTCTTTTAGCTTTTATTTATCAGGAAGGACTTAATTTCATTGTCAAATCTGAAGCTTAATTTTGTTGGATACAGTATTCTTGGTTGGAATCCATTATTTTTCAGTGTTTGAAATACATTGTTCAAAGATCTTCTCGCTTTCAAAGTCTGTGATCAAAAATCAATTGTTAACCTTATTGGTTTACCCCTGAATGTTATCTGCCTACTTTCTTTCGTAGCTTTTAATATTCTCTCCTTGTTCTGTATGTTGGCTATCTTCATAATTATATGTCTTGGAGTTTGTCTATTATGGTTTTGAATGTTTGAGGTCCTGTGGGCTTCCAGGATATGGCAATCCATTCCATCTTTCATCTCTGGGAAGTTTTCTAGAATTATTTCATTTAATATGTTGTTCATTCATTCGGTTTGAATTTCTATGCCTTCTTCTATCCCGATGACTCCCAATTTTGTTTTTTTCTATGACATCCCATATCTCTTGAACAGTTGCTCATGGGATTTAAGCATGTTTTCTGTGTTGACTATATTCTTTTCAAGTTGACAAACTTTGTCTTCATTATCTGATGTTCTGACTTCTACTTGATCTAGTCTATTTGTAATATTCTTGTTTGAGTTTTTAATTTGGTTTATAGTTTCCTGCATTTCTAGAATTACTGTATGATTTTTTAAAAGATCTCTATCTCCTGGTAAAGCTTGTTCTTTGCCATTTGAATTTGTTTGTTTAATTCATTTTCAAAATATACTTTTATCCTTAGACTTGCTGCCTCATGTCTTCTCTCTTATTCCTTTCCATCTGAGTTAGGTATGACTTAAGTTTTTTCCCTATCCCTGTTTCTGATGCTTCTAGGTTCTCCTGTAGTATTAAGTTGTCCTTCATTGTTTGTACACCTTGTTTTCCCTTGTTTTTTCATGATGTTCACGTCATTTTCCAGCTCTATTTGATTGCTGTGTTTCTGCTCTCTTCTATAGATTTGTTATGGGTTTATATATCTCTGTTTTCTCTCCTTTGTGTTGGTAGACTATGCCTGCTTAAGTGGATTCCGCTGTTAAGGAATCTGACGGCCGAGCTCCAGTGATGTCACTCTCTGCTGTGGTGGGCCCCGGCTCCTTGCCGGGAGTGTCCGAATTGGGTGGGTGGACTGGATTTTCTTTGTTGGTTTCAGCTCCCGGTCGCTGGCAGGCCGGCAGTCTCCAGCCACCAGTAGCGCGGGCAGCTTGTGGTCTGTCTTCGGCTGGTGGGTGATCTCTAGCCACACAGTTGCGCGTTCGGTCGCCGGCAGGCGTGCGTTCTCCAGCCGTCAAGACATAGCATCAGCAGGTGGGCTGGCGCCAGCAGGAAGGTGGTCTCCAGTTGCCCAGTCACACTGGCAGTGGGCCGGCGTTCTCCAGCCAGCCAGTCAGGAGGGCCTGGCCTCTAGTCCCCTGGTTTATCCTGCTAGTCCTGATTTCTCCTGCTAGACCAGATTTCTCCTGAGTGATGCTTCTCGGCAGCTCAAACTGTTCTCTGGGTCTGCCGTTTGTTGGGTGGGGAGGGTGTCTATTGGGAACCCTGGAACTCTATTGTTTTAATTTTTTTCGCTTGCCCATCGCCCCGCACTGGCTAGACAAGTTTTATCTTTGCCGCTGATGGGAAGGGGAGATGAAGGTCAGGTGCCTCTATTTTTCCCCCAGTCTTTATGCAGACTTGCTCTGATTATCCCTCCCCCAAAAGCCTAGGAGATATTTTATGTGAATTCCCCTCTGTATGTGAGATGAGCTGAGAAACACACACCTGTTTTATTCTTGCAATCTGTCAGGGAGTGGTGGTGGTTACTTCAGCTCTCCAAGATGGTGGCTGTTGGTTTCCTTTGTGAAGTTTCCACTTTGGGGCATAGAAATGTACTGCTAACTTCCCCGTCTGAAATCCCGAATTCAGCTGGGGGCTCAGTGGATGCTCAGCCAGCAGGATTCCACAGAATCCGCAGCAACGTATCTCCCTGCTTGCTGGTCGCTTCTCGGTCGTGCCTCACCATTTGTAGACACAGGGCAGGTCACGCGGATCAATCAGAATGGATCTCCAGTTGCACAAGTGGCTTGTGTTTGAGACTCAATTACCGGACCTCGGTGGTGGAAATCATTCTTCTAGGTTTCGGTAAACACCCATTTTCCTGTAAGATCCTAACAAGATAGTTTTTCATTGCTCTAACTCGTTATTCACTTGTGCAGTGGCAGGGTACACTGGGTGTGATACACTGTCTTCACAGCCATCTTTCAATGCCGAAATATTAGGATTTGGATGCACCATTTACTGAAAACTGTTTCAGTACTAGGAAAATATATGTATTTCAGGTGGATGAATATTTCTGAGAATAATTTTTTAAAAAGTGGATTATAAATCCACATACATGAATATGAATGAATTTAGGGAGTGCAAAATAAGACACAAATATTTCATATTTTGAAAAATCTGGAGAGTATATATATATATATATATATATATATATATATATATATACACACACAACACAGACATTAAAAACTAGCAATATATATGCCAATCGAAATTCATCATGAAATACATATCATCCACAGACCCAAAAATATTCATATACTGAACATGGATTTATGTATAATGTTGTTCAACTAGGAGGCTTACCCATAGGTTGAATTTTCAGTTCCAACAGCATTTAGGAGGAGTGATCTCTTCTCACAATTTGTATTTGCCAAGTCAGTCACCTCACAAAAATGTACGTGTGATACCAGGTACAATTCTATATGTGCATATAAAATTACATGTGCTGAATAGGCTACAGAGAAAAGGAGACAGGAATTCACATATTTGTTAACTTTCAAAACACACGGAGAACTATTTCAACAAAAAAATGACTAGATTTATAACTCCTACCCTATATAATGCAAAAGGCAATTCCAACTATACACCATGCCTCCTCTGAACTGCTTGTATTTCTATTCTGTTTTGGTTATTATTCTCTATCATATTACGATTAGTAGTCAGAGTCTAGTATGGTAGGGGTTAGAGTCAGGGATTCAGTATTTCGAATGGAAAATTGGAAAATGTATCCAATGTGTATGCAAATATGTGCCACACAAAATCTTCCCACTCCTCCAGAACAATGGCTTGACATTATCTTCGCCCCAAGTAAGACATAATTAGAGGAGAAGAATTAGAAAATCAGTGAATACTTATCTGGAATGTAATATGCTAAGAAGTTCACTACCTTGAAGGTGGTACAGGAGTTTCCAAAAGTAAGGGACAGGGTGAACACTCCATAAACATGGAGCTCTGCTGGCCTAAAGACTTCTTGAGAAATTGCCTCTGAGGTTGGGCACTTGAAACATATGTTGTTATCAGGAGCTTTAGCTTCCTTTGTACTGAGATCATCAAAGCTGGGTCTGCACCTATGTGACCTGTAAAACATAGTTTCTTATTTTCCAATGAACATGAGGCAGCAGTCCTGAATTTGATCTTTGTAGGTAAACTGTGGCCACTGGGTTCTAAGTGTCTCCCTGTGTGGACTGTGAAGCCATTTGTTCATCCTCCAATTTTCATGGTGTTTCTTGCTGCTACAATGGGAGTTTGGTATTTGCTTCATGAAATACACGGAGTTCAACTAGGACACAGTGCAGCAGGGAGTTCTGTCACATGTGGTATTTCAATTTCTGCAGGAGAATGCACCAACCATGCTTCTATATCACATAGCTTGCCCCATTGACCATAGCAAATCGATTCTGAACATTGCCCTGAAACCTCTCCATATAACAACATGCCTTTACTTAGAAGGGACTGCTGGCTGCATCATGTCAGTCACACGCCATTTGGAAGCCAAATGCACATCCACATGGCCCCACTACAGATGTTTTATCACACACCTGCCTACCAATGCTCTAGGCCCACTAATCATCAGGCTCCAACTTATTGGCATCTCTGTTTTACACAATTTTTATTAAAACCAGTCAATCAAGGCACTGTCTGTTATACTCATGATCAGCAACAGGACATCCAAAGGTTCTCCTGTGCCAGCTGGTCATGGAAATTTCAAAAATTTCATGGTATTTTTCTAGCCATATTTCAACAATGACGTTGGAGGCACTGTGAGTTTCAGTTCATTCCAGAGCCATTAATCTTGACGAAGCTCATTTCAATGAAAGCTCTGGAGAAATCTCACAGGTAATGCTTCCCAAAGAATGGCCAAAAGGTCAAATGAAGCCAGGCCCATTGAATTCTACAATGTGAGGTCCATGTGTCTTTTGACTCTCAACTATGGCTGCCAAGTCTTTCAGAAGAAAATTATGTGATATCTTGGCTGTGATTCCCAGTGCTCTGTTGAAAGCCACCCTGGGCCTTGATCTCAGTTTCCAAGGGCTACTCTCATGCATGGCCTCCTAAAATCCCAACACAATTAATGGCAATACTTTTCTGAGGTCAGTTCCAGAACTCAGTCTCTAAGGGGAAAAACACCAGAGTTCATGTCAAGGTGGACCCAGTCATCTCTTCCAACCACCACACTAACAACCACAATTAAAACCAAAACACTCCCACATGGCCCTCATGTTCTTTTATATAGACACTCATCATAACGTATCGCTGGAATTTTCCACGAGGGGCGAAGCTCAAGACAGTCTCCTAAATAATCTCTCTTGCCCCTAATTTGCCTAAATTCAGGGTGGCCTGGACACAACTCCTGTGAACCAGGAGTGTTCATATAGGCCTGCTGTTAATACTTCTCTGTTTCTCCAATTTGAGGCGTATTGACTGTGCAGTTTGGATTCTTTATGTGAATTGTAGTCACGGGAAAATTCAAGCAATTATGGGCAAGCCTCTTTAGGGCTTTGAAGAAATGATTTGGCCCAAAGGATCCCTATTCTAACTTGATGGAGGTCAGGAACCTCACAGAGAATGGGGAGAGACTTCATCCACAATAACTGCACTTTTGGCCATTTTTGTTTTGGATGCACACATGTGATGTTTCTTTAGATTCTTCAGGGGTTGAGAATCTAAGCCACGGCCTCACACAGGGCCAAGAGGCTTATTCAGACACTTCCATTTCCAAAGGAATTAAGCAAAGATCCACAGGTGATGTCCATTCATTTCCATTTGAACCTGTTTTCTTCAGGCTTCACAAACGAATGTCTTGAGGCAAAGACCTTCCTGACATTCAGGGCAACAGAACAATAGGTAAGCAAAAGGCCCAAAGCAGGGTTTCTCCACTTAGACTATCATGGTCACACTTATATCTGAGTTTTTTGAGATGCTCGACATTCCCTTCAGCTATCCAGTACATGGCCATGTCACAGGGCTTGGAACTGCTACATATCTTGGACACAAAACCATGAGCCTATTCTGGAGAGTAGCCAGAATTCATGAAGAATGGAGGAATTTTGGAAGATACCACATGTTGCTCATCGATAAGGCAAGCTGAAATCCATTCATAAATTCGGCAGGATGAATGCTGGGAAGCTTTCTACTAGACAGGACACAACAATTGATGCATTCTGTTTTCTAATGTCTAAAACCATGGACACAGTGAGATACACAGACATAGAAACTCTTGCTTGCCAAACGCCTTACTATAAACAGTTCACTCCAAATCAAACAAACCGCCTTTTCTACCTATTCTCAGAACATGAGACAAAACCACAAACCCACATCGACAACCACAGAGGCACCACCTTCTACAAAGTATGTCTGTGACTATCCAGAGTGTCCTCTGACTGGTGGGCCAACTTATGATCCCCGGAAAACACCAACTCTGTGAACTTGTCAGGAGCCAGCAGTGAGCCACTATCTGCTTTCTCAGGAAAGGCCCCTCTTCTGAGTTTTCCTGGCAGTTGGCCATCCTCATATCTGTAGGTACCATGAAAGACTGACTCTGTCCTTGGTAAATCCAAACAAGTGAGCCCACTGGGACTGGGACTGGGACAGGCTCTTGGTATCTTGCTTCCTGGATCCCAAGTACTGAGAGTTCCATGACCAAGGAAGTGAGGTGAGGTCACTTCCTTCAGGAACTGAATGAGGTCACTGCTTTGGCAACCACTTTGTCCTAACAGTTGCTTCCAAGGGTCCCATGAGATCGAGGCTTCTCCTACTTCCTGTGACACTTTCACAAGTTAGAATGGTATATGAACCATAGGCACCCAGGAACAGCTCTCCAAACAGGACTGTTTGTGTCCATCTTCTCTACATTATGAACAGAGAGGCTGATTCACACACAACCCTTCATCCTGACCAGGTTGTTTGCAATGGAAGATGACGTTTGCTCTCTCAGGTCCTTCATGGCTGCCTACATGTTCTCCAGGGATCACTTCTTCATGGACCTTTGAGTTTTACAACAGGTGGAAGATTTTCTACATTCCTGTATTGTAAGACCAACTTGGTCCCTCCTCTTCTGTAAAGTTATATTGAGGGAACAGTGTATGGTTAGGGTTAATAACAGGTTTGATTTGGGTTAGGAATTATTCTAATTGATGAATAATGGTATTGGGAACCTGTGATATTTATAAGAATATATAGGTGAAATATAAGTATGAAAACAAAAATCTAGGTAAGATTTGAAGCCCAGAAGGGCATGGCGCTATTGATTGGGATACTTAGCTTTGATATACGTTCTGCACAGGTGTTTCAGATAAAACGATAATCAATGGCATAGGACCTTGTACCTTGGATGATTGAATGTAGAAGTGAACATCCACTAGAACAGGGATAGTCGGTAGGATTAGGAAGATATTCGATAAGTTTCAGAAGAAGACTGAGTACAGAATTTGGACCAAAAGTTCTTTAGCAATTGTGTATCGGGTAGAGAGTGAATGTAAATGTCAGCACACGTGAAGGGTCAGTCACAATGGTGAACTGGGGAAAATATTTAGGTAAGCAGACATCAATAGAGACATTAGGAAATCAGGCAAAGTATAAATTGAGTGATAGAATTAGACATTTGCAACAGGGTTGAGGTTCAAAATATAGTCTTAAGAAGAAACAAATATGTAGTCATCAATAGGATTGACATTTGAGAGCATTAGGCACACTGGACATCAATGTTTTCAGTAATCTATGCTCACTTTTCATTTAGGCTTTGATACAATCATAAGTGTGACCTCTTCTTTTTGTGTCCAGAATATTACTGTGATAAAATGTATATGTAGATTAGGTGACATGAGTATTTCTTCCACCATTTCTGGGAGCAACATTTTGAAGATGAAAAAATTAGTATTGGGGTTACAAATAGATTTACTCTGTGTCTATGAACATAGAGATAATTTATGAATAGACGATACTGTGATTAAATATTATAACTTGTTCCAACTTTAAATATTCGATTGAATTGATATCTGAAAATAAACAGAAAATCGTATATTTATATGCAATCATTCATTCCAACCAGAAATACATCTAATGGTAATATTAGGGATATGGTTTATCATGAAGAGTGTGTCAGTTTTTCTTCAAAATGATTATGGAAATCGAAAAAAAAAAGCGTTTGGAAAGAAGTCTCATGAAAAAACAATCAAGTGACCTGGAGGAATACATGTGTTCTGAATCAGGAAATGATTGAAAGTGAATCAAAATCCTATAAATTATTGAAGTTGTTGATGAAATATATATCCTATGATATGTATAAACTGAATAAATACTAATGTACCAGTGTTGAATAAAATGAACTTCAATATAGACATCATATCCAAGAGGAATCTAGTTGCATTGATGTTAAACTGGGTCAGTTACTGTAGAAATCTTAGGATTGTATGCACCACTCACTGAAGTTAGTTTTCAGTACTAGAAAACAAATATGTAATTCAGGTGGATGAATATTTCTGAGAATAATATTGTGAAAAGTTGATTATAAATCCACATACATGAACATGAATGAATTTAGGTAGTATATGTAAGACACATATATTTCATATTTTGAAATATTTGGAGAGTGTATATATATATATATATATATATATATATATCCCCCCCACACACACACACACAACACACACACACAGACAATAAAATGTAGCAATATATATGCCAATCGAAATTCATCATGAAGTATATATCATCCACAGATGCAAAAATATTTAATTTACTGAACATGGATTTATGTATAATGTTGTTCTACTAGTAGGCTCACCCATAGGTTGAATTTTCTGTTCCAACAGCGTTTAGGAGGAGTGATCTCTTCTCACAATTTGTATCTTCCAAGTCAGCCACCTCACAAGAATGTACATCTGATACCAGGTAGGATTCTATATGTGCATATAAAAATACATGTGCTGAATCGGCTACAGAGAAAGGGAGACAGGAATTCACATATTTGTTAACTTTAAAAACACATGGAGAACTATTTCAATTAAAAATTAACTAGATTTATAACACCTACCCTATATCATGCAAAAGGCAAGTGCAACTATACACCATGCCTCCTCTGAACTGCTTGTATTTCTATTCTGTTTGGGTTATTTTTCTCCATCATTTTAGGATTTGTCATCAGAGTCTAGGAGGGTATGGGTTAGTGTCAGATGGCCCGGCTGGCAGGACACATCAACTTGGGTGTCGATCCTAGTTGGGGAGGAATGAAGGGACAAGAGACACGAGAGATGACAGCAAGACAGGAGTTCTGATCATGCTGCAAACTTTTATTATTCTCAGAGGGTATTTATATGCTGCGGATGGGAAAGCTCTCTTATCGGCAGTTGCTGGATGTCTTCACAGGGTGAGATAACCTCAGGATGTTTCAGGTAGACAGATGGTAGCCGGATGTCAAAAGGAGATAGATGGCTGTGGGATGTCTCCCAGGAAGGTTGTGTCCCAGGGGGCTGTTTCTTGTGTCAGTCTATTTTTTGAAGGAGAACTTCCTTCTAGCCCCTGACATCTCCCCTTTTGTTATATAAAATATTCGACCATACCTTACAGGCCATGGATTTAGGGGGTGATAGTGGCTCTGTTTCTCTAGGATGCCTTAGAATATCTCCTGATTTGAGCGAGCATCTTTCCTAGGAGATTTCGTGTTGGCTTTGGCATGTTTTTGGAGGAGACGTCTTTGAGGGGATAGCATGCCAACCGCCATGCACCAGAGCGTGTCATTCAGAGGTCTTGTGTTTGGGGATCCGTGGATCCATCCTCCTGCAGTCCTTCCTGGACCCTCCGTTATTATGGCCTAACGTGCTCAATCCAAGGGTGTGTCCTCCCCTAAGCGGAGGGGCCCATGGAGAACGAACCCTTATTGCAAGGGTAGAAGATGGTTGCTCAGAGCTGTTACTTATAGTTTTCTGTAAGAAAGAGAGATCTGTGGGGATGTAAACTTAATAAGCCTGTGAGAAGGGTTGAACATTCTTTTAAATGTTGGCAGTGCTGTCTTCCATCTCCAGACCATGATAGTGGACCTGTATGGGCTTAGAAACCAAAATATTAATCTGTTCTTTAATAAATTGTACCAGCCTCTTTATAATGCAGGGGCCTATGGACACCATTAAAAGTAAACCCAACAAAGGGACTAATAGGGGAAGAAGGTAGGGTAGAAATCCATTATGCCCAATCCAGAGGGGATTTTCAAATAGTTCCCTTTGTCTCTTTTCTGGATCTTCTTGAAGCTGCTTAATTTTAATGCATACTATGCCTGATTTATTGGAATAAAAACAGCATCGTTCCCCTAAGGCTAAGCAAATACCTCCCTGGTTAGCTGTCAGCAAATCTAAGCCTTGTCTGTTTTGAAGGAACACTTCTGCCAGGGAATTTATTTGGTCCTGCAAATCTTTAATGGTTCCTGATAAAGTTTGTACATAATTTATAAGTTGTTGAGACAGGCGATGGTAAGAGTGAATAGCCGTGCCTAAGCCACTGTACCTGTGCCCACAGCAGCTGTTATTCCAAGGCTGGCAATGAGTGGTAAAGCCTGTATTGCCCACCTATGTCTTTTGACTAAAGTGTCTAGGCTAGAAATTGGTAGAGGTTCATCTCCTGGGACAATAGTTATATCAGGGAGTAATAAAGCAAGAACACAACCAATGGTCCAATTTGCTGGAAGCGTGGGAAGGCCGAGTTTCCTCCACACATAAAAACTGTGCCATTGGAGGGACAAAGAGATGGGGTGGGTGAGGAATAATTTTATACTGTTGAGCAATTTCCAAAGGAAGTAAGTCGAACATCAATATCATAGGTATTATTCTGCATCGCGCCTAAAAGAAATAATGTAAAAGTGCCTATAGGCTGTACTTTAAAGGGAAATCCGGGTTGGCATGTATTATCATTGTCCATGATAGAATTAATAGGAACTGCCATAGGCATGATTGCCCCTGTTGTCATGCAGAGCCAGCAATCACCAGCAAGGGTGGGGTTCGAATTATTAAGCTAGGAGAATGTAGTTTGCAAAATATCTAATGTATTGGTATCTAAACCTGGGAACTGGGATTTAGGCTACATTAAGGGATGATATGTGAGCTCAGGGATTTGGGGTTTCAAAAGTTTGATTATCTGAGGATGCTTGACAGAATAAGTGGGTCCTCCACTATCAGACACCCCTGTAGGGGCCTTAATGGGCCAGTAGGAAGGTTTTCCGACAGTGCCTTGGCACCCAGCTGACTGTAGCTTGGTGTTCTCCCTGTTTATTAACACAAAGTGAAGCCGACGCATTACAAGAGACATGCATCGCCTGGGTATGCGTACAAGTTGCAGAACAATTTTGGAGAGCTTTACTTGTACTAGGGGGAATAATCTTTGGCTTGTTAACACATACCCATTTAGGCTGATGAACTCCTCCGAGATTATGGTCAACCTTGGCACGGAGGTAAGTCACCTTAGTCATGCAGTCAGCAGTCTGGGTCCAACTAGTGGGAGCCTCAGTCCAAAATCCTCCTTTGCATTCACGAGGGGGGGGCAAAAAGGTACCCCATGATGTTGGAAATTAGAGGTCCAAGGCCTCTGTGTTCAAACCTGTTCAGCAGAAGTGCCTTAAGCAGGATCCTCGCACAGATTGTTGGCTGTATCTGAAATGGAGGAAAATTTATCCTCGGGGGAGGGCCTCCGTCCCTGGGTTGAGGTAAGTAATTTACCTGTTTAACCAGGCATTCTGGTAACCATCTTGGGGATGCTTGCTCTTGGTCCAAAACACAAGCTGAGCCTCATCCCCTGATGAGGATAGGATGTGGGCGTTTTCATTTATTTGTAATGGGATTGCACCACATAACAGGTGTGCGAACAGAATTGGATGAAGGATGCCAGTGTCTGTCTGTGGCCAAATGGCCTTCACTGTCTAGGGTAAGAAAAATAAGGGCAAATAATGCATGGTTAAGGCGATCCCTGGGAGTGGTAAATACAAGGGCGGAAGCCTTAAGACGGGATAGCCAAGTCTTTAAGGTAAGCTGGGCAAGTTCCACATGCCTTGGCCCTGAGTGTTGTATGGAATTTCAGTAGTATGACAAAATTGCAAGGTAGCACAAAACTGTTTAAACTTGGCACTGGTATATGCAGGACATTTATCTGTTTTAATATGTATTGGTTTACACATTACGAAAAAGGCTGAAACAAGATGAGAAAGGACATCTTTGGTAGCCTCTCAAGAATGTGGTGATGCAAAAATAAAGCCGCTGAAGGTATCTATAGAAACGTATATATATTTGGTTTTTCAAAATTCAGGAAAATGAATAACATCCATTTGCTAAATCTGATTGGGCAGTAATCCTCGGGGGTTAACTCCCAAGTGTTGAATGGGGAGGGAGACAGTGCAAGCAGGGCATGCTTTTACTATTTCTCATGCGTGTTGCCTGGTAATTTTCCAAAGTAATCGATGGCTCTGGGAATTTAGATGGTGAAGATTGTGTAACTCCATGGCCTTTTGAATGGAGCCAACAAAAATTGGAAAGATGGAACGTGTTGCTGCATCAGCTTGGGCATTACCTTGTGTTAGAGGGCTCAGAAGGTCAGAGTGTGTCATGATGTGTCCTAAGGAAAATGGATGTTTTCTGGCCTGAATTAGCTGCTGAAGCTGGTGAAACAGAAAGGGGGAATTGGAAGAAGCCTTAATGGTGGGTGAAATCTCCAGAAGGGGCACAGAATGAGCAATGTAGGCACTGTCTGTATAAATATTAACAAGATTATCAAAAAACTTTATAAAAACTTGTGTTATGGAGAACAATTCCACAAACTGAGCTGACTGTTAGACAGTATCAAAGGTGGTAGGCTTGTTATTGACAACAAAGACTGCACGGCCATTACTGGAACCGTCTGTAAAAAAGGTAAGGGCTTGAGGAATGGGAGCCTTTTGAGTAATTTTGGGAAAAATAAATTGATGTAACTGGACAAAATTTAAAAGGGGGTCATTGGGGATGTGGTTATGAATTGTTCCAAAAAAGCCTGATAGGGCAATATCCCATTCATCCATGTCTGTAGTAAAAATTGTAGTAAGGGTTTGGTCCTTAGTATATGGAATTAAAATATTATCAGGGTCTTTGCCAAAATGTTGTCGAGAAAGCAAACGACCTTTAAAAATAAGAGAAGCTACCTGAGCAAGATAAACAGTAATAACCTTGGAGGATGTGGTGGGTACAAGGACCAAAAGCAAGGGGCAGCCTTTATTTTTAAAATGTGGATCTCGCTGCCAAAATATTCCTGTGGGTGTATGAGGAGTGTGGAAAATAACCAGAACCAGAGGAAGGTTATAAGAAATTTGTGTAACAAACTTTTGGGCAATGGCTTCTGTGGCTTGGTTTAATGCATGTCATGCCTCGGGAGTAAGCTTTTGAGGGGAGGAGGGGTGGGAATCACCTATCAAAATATCATTAAGGGGCAAAAGTACACAAGTTGGTAATTTTAAATATGTTCCTAGCAATTGAATATCCCCCAGTAATATTTGAAAATCATTAAGTGTGTGAATATGGTCCACACATAGTTGTATTTTAGGAATTTGGATCTGATTATCTTGAAGTTTAAGGCCCAAATAGGTATAAGGGTCCTGTGTTTGAAACTTATCTGGAGCTATCTGTAGTCCCAAGGTAGTGAGGTTTTGTAAAAGTCCAAGTAACAATTATTAAGGTCATGGGTATTAGGTGCAGCAATTAACAAATCATCCATATAATGTAAAATATAATTTTGTGCTCATCGCTCTCTCACAGGGTCTACTGCTTGAGCAACGTATTTTTGGCAAAGACTAGGGCTGTTGTCCATACCTTGGGGAAGAACCTTCCATTGAAATCTCTGCATAGGGCCCAGAAAATTAATGCGAGGGAGACTAAAGGCAAAATAGGGTCTATCCTCAGGATGTAATGGAATGGTAAAAAAGCAATCTTTTAAGTCAATAACCATTTTAAAATAGGTTATTGGAATCGCCACTGGTGTGGGAATGCCTGGCTGTAGTGCTCCCATCGGGCACATAACTTTATTAATGGCACACAAATATTGTAAAAGGCGCCACTTGCCTGATTTTTTCTTGATAATAAAAATAGGAGTAATCCATGGTGAGGTTGAGGGCTTTACATGGCCGGCTGCCAGCTGTTCCAGCACTAACGTGGAGGCAGCCTCCAATTTTTCTTGGGTAAGGGGCCACTGATCCACCAACACAGGAGTCTGAGTCTCCCAAATAATTTTATCTGCATGGGGTACAGGAGGGTCAGGGACCAACACTAAAAATCTGAATACACAAGTCCACATGTATTTGTTTTTTTTATGGGTTGTATAGGCTCCACCAGTCCTTGTTTCAGTATCCCCAGGCCTGTACCAGGAACAAAATTCATAGGAAGCATTTGATGAGTCACCATGGAATTGGGACTGGCGAGAATAACTTCCAATGACTCAAAATATCTCCACCCTATACGTTAACAGGGAGGTCAGAATCAACGAAAGGAGTGACAGTTGACTTATTACCATCTTTATCAGTGCAGCTAATAGACCTTGAGCTGACGAGAGGATTTTTTTATTTTCCTATCCCTTTAAGGTCAGTCAAGGATGGAGTGAGGGGCCAACCTGATGGCTAGTATTTTTGAGAAATAATTGTGGCATCAGCTCCAATATCTAGAATTCCTTGGAATTCCTTTCCTTCAGTAAGTAAGGTAAGGGTGGGTCTATTGTGAGAAATGGGTTGAACCCAAAACACATCAGAGAAGCCTAAGAAGGCAGCCCCCCGAGGTAGGTTTGGGTGGTGGAAATGCCTCCTGAATCCAAGGGAAGGAGAATTAATTGTGCAAGTCTTGTTCCTGCTGGGATGGCGGCAACTCCATTAATAGCAGTGGCCAGTATTTTTATTTCTTCAGTGAAATCATTATCATTAATGCCAGCGAAGACCTGAACACCTTGTATGGTAGTGGAGGCTCTTCCAAGAATAAGGGCACATGTATGAGATGGAGGGGGACCCATAATTCCAGTGGGTATTATCTGGGGCCCTTGCATTGAGTCTAATATTGTAACTGTGGTGGCACAGAGGTCCAATTTTGCGCTGCCTGGGGTGGCTAGTTGGAGGGAGGCAATTGTGGAGAAGGATTTTGTGGTAGGTTGGGAGTTTGGGAGGGAACAAACCTTATTGCTCCTGTGTTTGTCCTGGGGGATGTTGTGGCCAGGGGCTGGCCCCGCAGGGAGTTTCCCAAGAAGCAGGAAGAAATAGGCTGTCTGAGGGCATTTGTCTTAGATCTACACTCACTGCCCCAGTGATGACCTTTACCACTTCTATGGAAAAGGGTAGCTGGGGGCGGTTAAGCCCCAGTTTGAGGAGACGCTATTCCTAGGCTTTGTTTGCCTGTCGGACACCCACATGCAAAATGGCCAGGTTGTTTACAAGTAAAGCAAGTACGTGAGCCAGGATTGTGAAACGCCTTGGTAAAGGTGGCCCCTAAAGCGAGACCCATGGCATGGGCTGCACCCACGCCTGCACAGAGTCTAATAAATTCAGAAAGTTTCCCTTTATCCTTTTGTGGTTGAAGAACATCCTGACATGCTGGGTTGGCATTTTCAAAGGCAAGATGTTTTACATAGGTGCTTTCACCTTCGCTTGGTTCATGCAAGCATTCCGCAGCTAGGTTAAGCCGGGGAACAAACTACCTATAAGGCTCATGGGGCACTTGTCAAATTTTTGCCAGGGAATTGGTAGCCGAGGCCTTTTGAGGGAGGTGTCACCAAGCAGGAAAACCAGCCATCTGAGTCTGCGCCAAGAGTCCAGGAGGGAAACGTGCCTGTTATTTTTAGTGTCAAAAGGCGCATTGCCCACTAGCTAAACTTAAGTCCCAGATTCAGAGGAGGCCTTAGTTAAAATTATTTGAGCAGTTTCCCGACATTGTCTTCGAAATCTGCATTCCATAACAGGAAGTCTCCGGCACTGAAGGTAGCTTGGTCTAAAAATTTCCAATCATTGGGAGTAAGCCATTGTGCGCTGTGGATTTCTAATAAAGCCAACGTGTAGGGCACAGTGGGGCCATAGTGAGCACAAGCCTTATTAAGTTTTTCAAGAAAACATAGGCTTAATTTTTTGTAGACTCTGGGTTCCTTCCTGCCCAGGGGTGAACTCCTCATCCTCTGAGTCCTGATCTCCTTGATCCATTTCCCCCGCTTCCTCCTCTTGTTCCTCATCGAAGTCTTTGACCTCAGCCTGGGCAGGCTTATCTATCTGACTGGTGGTGACTGGGAAGGTGAGAACAGGCCGATGGAGTGGCTTCGACTTTGTATTAGACCACTGTGGGCCAGCTTGCATTGACTCCATAGCTAAGGCTAATGAAGAGAGCTCAGAGTCAAGGGAATTTAATTATTTTAAAAGTTGCATCTCTTCCCGTCTATGTTGGAAGGATGCTGGCAAGGGAGCGAGGTTAGGTAGGGGAAGTAGGGAAAAAATATCTGGGGGGGCACTTGGCCCCTGAAGGGCCAGAGCACAAAAGGCAGGAGGGATATAGGAGGGAGGTGGATGTGTAAATCCTGTAGGCTGTGGCAGGGTCCTGAGAGGTTGCGGGTCTTCTGAATGGTAGAGAGCTGCTTCCTTCTCCAAGATAGCGTCCTTCCCAGGGGTCAATGTGTCTCTGGGATTTAAAACTGGATAAAGGTGGTTTTTAATCATTGGAGCCTTATTAATTAGGGTCGTATTTTGAGGGGGACCAGAATGGTTCTCAGGGTCCTGGGAAGACTGAGAAGGGTCTATGTCTATACTAATGATGGGCATGCAGATGAGGGACGAGAGGTCTTTTGCATAATCTCTTCCCCAATCCTGACAAGTTGTAAGGTACCATTGTCAAAGCGAAAACTTTTAAGAATTTCATTAATTAAGTTCCAGTAAGAAAAGGTGGTAACTGGCATTTTTTCTGGGCCAAAGGATTCATAATATTCTTTTAAACAGTCTCCTACTCTAAGCCATTTTTGCCATCAATGGTCCCTTCAAGAGGAAACCATGGACACAATGCTCCTATGTGTGAAAAGAAAAATTTTAACTCCTTTTTCTTAACATGTGCCCCCCATGTCTTGAAGAACTCCTTGAGGCCTGAAATAAACAAATCATATGACGATACTGCTTGTCACATGGTGGGTCACTCACCGTGCATCATTCCCACCCTCCTCCTGGTTATGTCTTCGGGTGGTGTCTGATGAGACGATCGCGGGCTCCTCTTGACCAAGTCTTCCAGGAGGAAGGGGTTCCCCCTCAGTCAATGGCTTGAGCCCCAGTCAGTGGGCGCCAGATGTCCCGGCCGGCAGGACACATCAACATGGGCAGCGAACCTAGATGGGGAGGAATGAAGGGACAAGAGACACGAGAGATGAGAGCAACACAGGAGTTCTGATCAAGCTGCAAAATTTTATTGTTCACACATGGGTATTAAAATGCTGGATTTGGGAAAACTCTCTTATTGGCAGTTCCTGGATGTCTTCACAAGGTGAGATAACTTCAGGATGTTTCTGGAAGAAAGATGGCCACAGGATGTCTCAGGGACACATATGGCTACAGGATGTCTTCCAGACAGGATGTCTCCTGGTGGCTGTTTCTTGTAAGTGTCAGGCTGTTCTTTGAAAAAGAATTCCTTCTACCCTTGACAGTCAGGGATTCAGTATTTCGAATGGAAAATTGGAAAATGAATCCAATGTGTAGGCAAATATGTGCTACCCAAAAATCTTCCAACTCTCATTCAGAACAATGCCTTGACATTTCCTTCACCCCAAGTAAGACACAATTAGAGGAGAAGAGTTAGAAAATCTGTGAATACATATAGGTAATGGAAAATGCTCAGGAGTTCACAACCTTCGAGGTTGTAGAGAAGTTTCAAAAAGTAAGGGACAGGGTAAAAACTCCAAAAACATGGAGCTCTGCTGGCCTAAAGACTTTTTGAAAAACTGCCTCTGAGGTTGGGCACCTGAAATATATGTTGATGACAGGAGCTTTAGCTTCCTTTGTAGTGAGACCATCAAAGCTGGGTCTGCATCTATATGACCTGGAGGACATGGTTTCTTTTTTTCCTATGAACATGAGGCAGCAGGGCTGAATTCTCTCTTTATAGGTAAACTGTTGCCACT